>NC_064775.1:3069776-3364351 GCF_011397635.1 Epinephelus fuscoguttatus
TTTTACAGGCATTTAAAAGTGCGGTTTCAGTCGGACTAAGCCGTTTACATGCATTTAAAAGTGTGGTTTCAGTCGGACTAAGCCCTTTACATGCATTTAAAAGTCCGGTTTCAGTGGGACTAAGCCATTTACATGCATTTAAAAGTCCGGTTTCAGTCGGATTAAGCCGTTTACATGCATTTAAAAGTCCGGTTTCAGTGGGACTAAGCTGTATACATGCATTTAAAAGTCCGGTTTCAGTCGGATTAAGCCGTATACATGCATTTAAAAGTCCGGTTTCAGTCGGATTAAGCCGTTTACATGCATTTAAAAGTCCGGTTTCAGTCGGATTAAGCCGTTTACATGCATTTAAAAGTCCGGTTTCAGTCGGATTAAGCCGTTTACATGCATTTAAAAGTCCGGTTTCAGTCGGACTAAGCCGTTTACATGCATTTAAAAGTGCGGTTTCAGTGGGACTAAGCCGTTTACATGCATTTAAAAGTGCGGTTTCAGTCGGACTAAGCCGTATACATGCATTTAAAAGTCCGGTTTCAGTCGGATTAAGCCGTATACATGCATTTAAAAGTCCGGTTTCAGTCGGATTAAGCCGTATACATGCATTTAAAAGTCCGGTTTCAGTCGGACTAAGCCTTTTACAGGCATTTACAGTAAATGCAGAGACAGAGGACATCCCCGCATTTCCTGCGTGAATAGTGTCATGAAAAGTGGTTGTTTTTTAACAAGTCACTGCTGCGTTTCCAGCATCTTTTTAGCCACCAAACACATATGTTATTTCCTTACCCATTGCTGTGTATCCACCAGGGATAGTTTGACACAAAGTGGTTGTTCTTTCACCAAGTCATTGCTGCGCTTCTCACTGTGAGGTCTCATCAGGCTGCCTGAGTGGAAACACCTGTGTGGGTGAATCACGTCTGTGTGGGAGCTCTCATACTGTGTTTGAACGAGACATGTAATCGATATCAGTGGAAATCTTCATGCTACAACTGTGAAACTGGGGTTTTCTTTCTTGAGGGACTCTGTAATATTCCCCTCAGAAAATAAGGGAACTTTTCTACGTGCATGATAAAAGCTGGAGAGGCGATGGAGGAGGCTGCAGGAAGCTGGAGTCGTCCTTTTAGACTCAATACCAGGTTGAATAAATCACTTGTGTGAATGGATACATTTCCACATTCCTGTAATGATCTTGTGGGACTGCCGGGTGGGAAACTGAACCCTGCCAGACCTCCCCTTCTCTGGAAAAAGACGGCGTTACTGTAGAGAAATTACCCAGCTCTCCGGGGAAATTTGACGTCTTTGATTTCCTCCCTCGAAACAATTTGGGCTCATTCTTTCCTGGGCCACCGCAGCGCTGTTGTTATTGAGAACACTGTTAACTCAAATTGATTTAACAAAACAGAGAGCATGTGAGTCACAGATGAAATTTCCCGCCTTGGTGGAGCTCCGAGCTCCTCTGTGTCTCCCTCTGTGATGAAGAGGGGAAAAACCTGACAGCGTCCACAGCTTCCCTTTGAACTGTTCCTCTTTAATAACCTCACCTGCACACAGCCTCATAAAGCTCAGAGTTAATCAGCCATCACATTACTCAGCTCATAGGTGCACTGTGAGCGTGCTGTGAGTCAGCTGTGTGAGGCTCAGGTCAAACACCAGCAGCTGCTTGGTGTAAATGAAGCCACACAGTTCCCAGTAAGTTACTGGGATGACCTTTCAGGCCCTGCTGGTTGTTTTCACTTGAGTGCATGAGGCAGGGAAACCCAACCACCAGAGAAAATGTTTGCATTGTGTCTGCAAACCACGGGCACGTTACATTTGTTTGTTATGAGTGACATTTTGTTTCAACAACGCTGTGGTCAATGTGAAGTTACTGTATGTTAAGGAACAGCTTTTTGTGGCACTATCCTGGCAGGAAACACGGTAATGTCTTGGTTAAAGGAACAGCTTTTTATGGCACTATCCTGGCAGGAAACACGGTAACGTCTTGGTTAAAGGAACGGCTTTTCATGGCACTATCCTGGCAGGAAACACGGTAATGTCTTGGTTAAAGGAACGGCTTTTCGTGGCACTATCCTGGCAGGAAACACGATAACATCTTGGTCAAAGCAACGACTTTTCGTGGCACTATCCTGGCAGGAAACACGGTAATGTCTTGGTTAAAGGAACGGCTTTTTGTGGCACTATCCTGGCAGGACACACGGTAACGTCTTGGTTAAAGGAACAGCTTTTTGTGGCACTATCCTGGCAGGACACACGGTAACGTCTTGGTTAAAGGAACAGCTTTTCGTGGCACTATCCTGGCAGGACACACGGTAACGTCTTGGTTAAAGGAACAGCTTTTTGTGGCACTATCCTGGCAGGACACACGGTAACGTCTTGGTTAAAGGAACAGCTTTTTGTGGCACTATCCTGGCAGGAAACACGGTAACGTCTTGGTTAAAGGAACAGCTTTTCGTGGCACTATCCTGGCAGGAAACACGGTAACATCTTGGTCAAAGGAATGACTTTTCATGGCACTATCCTGGCAGGAAACACGATAATGTCTTGGTTTAGGGAACGGTTATTTGTGGCACTAGCCTGGCAGGAAACACGGTAACATCTTGGTTAAAGGAACGGCTTTTTATGGCACTATCCTGGCAGGACACACGGTAACGTCTTGGTTAAAGGAACGGCTATTTGTGGCACTATCCTGGCAGGAAACACGGTAACATCTTGGTTAAAGGAATGGCTTTTTGTGGCACTATCCTGGCAGGAAACACGGTAATGTCTTGGTTTAGGGAACGGCTATTTGTGGCACTAGCCTGGCAGGAAACACGATAACATCTTGGTTAAAGGAACGGCTTTTTATGGCACTATCCTGGCAGGAAACACGGTAACGTCTTGGTTATATGAACGGCTATTTGTGGCACTAGCCTGGCAGGAAACACGGTAACATCTTGGTTAAAGGAATGGCTTTTTGTGGCACTATCCTGGCAGGAAACACGGTAATGTCTTGGTTAAAGGAACAGCTTTTTGTGGCACTATCCTGGCAGGAAACACGGTAACGTCTTGGTTAAAGGAACGGCTATTTGTGGCACTATCCTGGCAGGACACACTGTAACGTCTTGGTTAAAGGAACGGCTATTTGTGGCACTATCCTGGCAGGAAACACGGTAACGTCTTGGTTAAAGGAACGGCTATTTGTGGCACTATCCTGGCAGGACACACGGTAACGTCTTGGTTAAAGGAACGGCTATTTGTGGCACTATCCTGGCAGGAAACACGGTAACGTCTTGGTTAAAGGAACGGCTATTTGTGGCACTATCCTGGCAGGAAACACGGTAACGTCTTGGTTAAAGGAACGGCTATTTGTGGCACTATCCTGGCGGGACACACGGTAACGTCTTGGTTAAAGGAACGGCTTTTAGTGGCACTATCCTGGCAGGAAACACGGTAACGTCTTGGTTAAAGGAACGGCTTTTTGTGGCACTATCCTGGCAGGAAACACGGTAACGTGTTGGTTAAAGGAACGGCTATTTGTGGCACTATCCTGGCAGGACACACGGTAACGTCTTGATTAAAGAAACGGCTATTTGTGGCATTATCCTGGCAGGACACACAGTAACGTCTTCATTAAAGGAACGGCTTTTTGTGGCACTAGCCTGGCAGGAAACACGGTAATGTCTTGGTTAAAGGAACGGCTATTTGTGGCACTATCCTGGCAGGACACACGGTAACATATTGGTCAAAGGAACGGCTTTTTGTGGCACTATCCTGGCAGGACACACGGTAATGTCTTGGTTAAAGGAACGGCTTTTTGTGGCACTATCCTGGCAGGACACACGGTAATGTCTTGGTTAAAGGAACGGCTTTTTGTGGCACTATCCTGGCAGGACACACAGTAATGTCTTGGTTAAAGGAACGGTTATTTGTGGCACTAGCCTGGCAGGACACACGGTAACGTCTTGATTAAAGGAACGGCTTTTTGTGGCACTATCCTGGCAGGAAACACGATAATGTCTTGATTAAAGGAACAGCTTTTTGTGGCACTATCCTGGCAGGACACACGATAATGTCTTGATTAAAGGAACGGCTTTTTGTGGCACTATCCTGGCAGGAATATGCAGCAAAAACAACCTCTTTTTATGACACAGTCACAACAGGAAAGTCAGCGACGTCTCAGTGAAAAATTGCTTTTTGTGACACTATCCTGGCGGAAAATGCAGCAACGTTTTAGTGACAAACAATAAAAAAAATGCTTTTTATGCCACTATCCCAGCAGGAAACATGTGAATGTCTCAGTAAAAAAAATACTTTTCATGGCACTATCCTGGCAGGAAACGTGGCAATGTCTCAGTCAAAAACATCCACTTTTTGTGGCACTATCCTGGCAGGACACACGGTAACGTCTTGGTTAAAGGAACAGCTTTTTGTGGCACTATCCTGGCAGGACACACGGTAACGTCTTGGTTAAAGGAACAGCTTTTCGTGGCACTATCCTGGCAGGACACACGGTAACGTCTTGGTTAAAGGAACAGCTTTTCGTGGCACTATCCTGGCAGGACACACGGTAACGTCTTGGTTAAAGGAACAGCTTTTCGTGGCACTATCCTGGCAGGACACACGGTAACGTCTTGGTTAAAGGAACAGCTTTTTGTGGCACTATCCTGGCAGGAAACACGGTAACATCTTGGTCAAAGGAATGACTTTTCATGGCACTATCCTGGCAGGAAACACGATAATGTCTTGGTTTAGGGAACGGTTATTTGTGGCACTAGCCTGGCAGGAAACACGGTAACATCTTGGTTAAAGGAATGGCTTTTTGTGGCACTATCCTGGCAGGACACACGGTAACGTCTTGGTTAAAGGAACGGCTATTTGTGGCACTATCCTGGCAGGACACACGGTAACGTCTTGGTTAAAGGAACGGCTTTTTGTGGCACTATCCTGGCAGGAAACACGGTAATGTCTTGGTTTAGGGAACGGCTATTTGTGGCACTAGCCTGGCAGGAAACACGATAACATCTTGGTTAAAGGAACGGCTTTTTATGGCACTATCCTGGCAGGACACACGGTAACGTCTTGGTTAAAGGAACGGCTATTTGTGGCACTATCCTGGCAGGAAACACGGTAACGTCTTGGTTAAAGGAACGGCTATTTGTGGCACTATCCTGGCAGGAAACACGGTAACGTCTTGGTTAAAAGAACGGCTATTTGTGGCACTATCCTGGCAGGAAACACGGTAACGTCTTGGTTAAAGGAACGGCTATTTGTGGCACTATCCTGGCAGGACACACGGTAACGTCTTGGTTAAAGGAACGGCTATTTGTGGCACTATCCTGGCAGGAAACACGGTAACGTCTTGGTTAAAGGAACGGCTATTTGTGGCACTATCCTGGCAGGACACACGGTAACGTCTTGGTTAAAGGAACGGCTATTTGTGGCACTATCCTGGCAGGAAACACGGTAACGTCTTGGTTAAAGGAACGGCTATTTGTGGCACTATCCTGGCAGGAAACATGGTAACGTCTTGGTTAAAGGAACGGCTATTTGTGGCACTATCCTGGCGGGACACACGGTAACGTCTTGGTTAAAGGAACGGCTTTTAGTGGCACTATCCTGGCAGGAAACACGGTAACGTCTTGGTTAAAGGAACGGCTTTTTGTGGCACTATCCTGGCAGGAAACACGGTAACGTGTTGGTTAAAGGAACGGCTATTTGTGGCACTATCCTGGCAGGACACACGGTAACGTCTTGATTAAAGAAACGGCTATTTGTGGCATTATCCTGGCAGGACACACAGTAACGTCTTCATTAAAGGAACGGCTTTTTGTGGCACTAGCCTGGCAGGACACACGGTACGGTCTTGGTTAACGGCTATTTGTGGCACTATCCTGGCAGGACACACGGTAACATATTGGTCAAAGGAACGGCTTTTTGTGGCACTATCCTGGCAGGACACACGGTAATGTCTTGGTTAAAGGAACGGCTTTTTGTGGCACTATCCTGGCAGGACACACGGTAATGTCTTGGTTAAAGGAACGGCTTTTTGTGGCACTATCCTGGCAGGACACACAGTAATGTCTTGGTTAAAGGAACGGTTATTTGTGGCACTAGCCTGGCAGGACACACGGTAACGTCTTGATTAAAGGAACGGCTTTTTGTGGCACTATCCTGGCAGGAAACACGATAATGTCTTGATTAAAGGAACAGCTTTTTGTGGCACTATCCTGGCAGGACACACGATAATGTCTTGATTAAAGGAACGGCTTTTTGTGGCACTATCCTGGCAGGAATATGCAGCAAAAACAACCTCTTTTTATGACACAGTCACAACAGGAAAGTCAGCGACGTCTCAGTGAAAAATTGCTTTTTGTGACACTATCCTGGCGGAAAATGCAGCAACGTTTTAGTGACAAACAATAAAAAAAATGCTTTTTATGCCACTATCCCAGCAGGAAACATGTGAATGTCTCAGTAAAAAAAATACTTTTCATGGCACTATCCTGGCAGGAAACGTGGCAATGTCTCAGTCAAAAACATCCACTTTTCGTGGCACTATCCTTGGTTGAAAAACAGTGACAGGTTGCTACAGATGCACATAACTGTGTGTTATTACAGTGTGTTTTACTACAGTATTTCCATTTTATGCTACTTTATACTCTTCTTCCTGTCTGCGAGGAAGAGTCATTCTCAGCTGGTTAGTTCTTCACCATCTTGAATCCAAATGACCTCAGATGGACCTCAGTTTTTTTACCCACTAAGCTGTTTTAAGGCTGCACTGGCATGTGTGTGTGTGTGTGTGTGTGTGTGTGTGTGTGTGTGTGTGTGTGTGCATTTAAAGGCAGTTCATTAATAAGCGTCACACGGTTTGAATTTGTGGGTTTTATTAGCCGATAAACACACACAGACACATGATGTTAACCCGGCCACTCAGGCTGTGAGTGTGTGTTTAAATATTTAACGAAGTAACACGAGTCCTGTTACCGTAACAGACGGCTGCAGATAAGACTGCATCACAGATTGAAATACTTTATATTAAAGTATTCCCCCGTATTCATTGTTATTGATCAGATATGTCACTGATAACTGAATATTTTCTAACAGTTTGCGGCTGTGTAGCTCCGTTTAGGTCCAATGGCACCATCTGCTGGCCACTGGCGGTATTACAGTACTACAGACTCGGAAGTTTTCTTGCTGTCACGCTTTCAAACAGCTGAAAATTAAACTTACTGAAGTTTCAGTGTGTGTTCTGAAGCTTCCTGTCTCACATATATTTAAGTCATTAACACAGGAGCCTGAATACTTGGGAAAAATAAGATAAAACATGAGGACGACAACAGCAGGAATACAGTAGATATTAAAAAGTTGAGTTTGTGCCACAACACATTTGCCCACAATGCTTTTGGGAGATTTGGTGTATTTTTATGCCAAATTTAGCCGGGCTTGGATGTTTTTCTCTGTAAGAAATGAAATATTTAAACATACTTAATGCTTCAAACATTGTTGGCTCCGTTTGTTAAGTTTAAACTGCTATGTTTGTAAAAACAAAAGTGTTTCTTGGGTTAAACTTGAACATTAAATAAAGTGACAACAGTTTCTGCTTCTTATTTCTCCTCCCTCTGCTTCAGTTTCCCGTCATGGTTCACTTCATCTCACCATAACGTCCACACAATAAGAATCCAGAGTGACTCAAACCCCAAAAACAAATCCCAAACACCAACCGTCACCGACTCAGAGGAGGCCCGGAGAAACAATCTGGTGCTGAAAGGTCAAAGGCCGAGCGTGACACCATCAGGACCAAACACACACAAACACACACACACTGAACTCATCCTTTGATGAAAGTCTGGCAGCACCAACAGGACACTGTGCTCTTCCCAAAAATGAAGCCTTGGATGGAGCCGATCTCTGTTAGGTAACAGTTTACCCGAAAGGATTACTCATCAGGACCGTGACTCCTCGGGACTGACTCTGGTGTGTCTGTCCTCTTTGTGTCGGTGTGTTTAACGAGTTCATGGTGAGAACGGGATGGGATACACTAAAGGTCACCCTGTGCGTCGCTATGAGATGCTACGGGGCATGTCAAGGCGTCAGTACCTGACGACCTTGGAATGAGAACGGGTTTGTCTCTGCATTTTTGTTTTTGTCCACAACAGATAAGTACGAACGTTTTATACACGTTACATTTAGTCATGTTTATTCTGTCAACACATTCTCACTCCGACCTCGTCACATGTCCACGTTTGGTCATGGACTTTCCACGTCCACATACGACGTCCAAGGTACCCTGGGTGTGTTGGCTGTTGACGTTCTGGGACGCCGTGTCAACTGATTTCATAACAACAAACTTTTCGGCCCAAAGTCGCCGATAGTTAAGGTCCCGAAAGTTCACCTGGGGCAGGTGGGACGGGTGGTGGATGGATCCAACAAACACAGACTTTCACCCAAGAAAGAGGTGTTTGTGTCTCGTAAGATTCTTAAGACAAACCCAACCCAACAACCAACACGCCCAGGGTACCTTGCATGTCGTATGTGGACGTGGAAAGTCCATGACCACACGTCGACATACAGCATCCAAGGTAGCCCGGGTGTTTTGGCTGTTGACGTTCTGGGACGCCGTGTCAACTGGTTTCATAACAACAAACTTGTACCAGATAAGAAGAAGTCCTGCAGCATGGTTTTTGGGAGCCTGGTCTCACTCCAAAGTCGTCGAAATCCAGCACTTGGGCAGTGACTTTCAGCGTCAGAAACCAACGAGAAAAGGCGTCCTTTAACGTCGATATGAAAAGCAGCTGGTTGCTGTTATAGTTTAACGACACCCGGCGGCATCAGGGGGAAACGCAGCGGGACAAGGACAATAGTTAAGGTGGCGAAAGTTCAACTGGGGCAGGTGGGACAAACACAGACTTTGACCCAAGAAAGCAGTGTTTGTGTCTCGTAAGATTCTGAAGCCAAACCCTGTTTTTTTTTTTCCTAAACTCAACCACGTTTTTTTGTTGTTGAAGGAAAAGAATGTCAACAACCAACACACCCAGGGTACCTTTCATGTCATATGTGGACGTGGAAAGTCCATGACCAAACGTCCACATATGGCGTCCAAGGTACCCTGGGTGTGTTGGTTGTTGACGTTCTGGGACGCCGTGTCAACTTCAGCCTGTTACATGCATTGTCTGTTTTCAAAATACACTTCTGTTTTCACAGGAAATGTACAGTTTGGATGCAGTCTCTTTCAAAATAAAAGTACATCGGTACAACAAGAAACAACAAGAAACACGTGGTTGGGTTTCGGAAAAAAGAACAGGGTTTGGTTGTCGAATCTTACGGGACGTGTACACCGCTCTCTCAGGTGAAAGCCGGTACTTGTCGGACCCATCCACCACGCCTCCCGCCCGCCCCACTTGGACTTTTGCTGCCTTAAATTTCGTCTTTGTCCTGCTGGGTTCCCCCTGACACTGCCGGACGCTAAACTCTTTCAGCAACCGGCCACGTATCATTCCGACGTCAAAGGACACCTTCTGATGCTGGAGGTCGCTGCCCAAGTGCCGGATTTCGACAACTTCGGAGTGAGACCGGGCTCGTCTAGCCTTTTTTGTTGGGGCTGGTCTGCACAAATGCCCCGGATTCTCAAATGACATAAAAACGTTATGTTCACTTGACACAAAAACTCATTCCTTGTCAACAATTTTTGAAGGTTGAGTTAATCTGAATAAAATTTGTAAAGCTGATTTCACCAAATTAGTCCAAGCCCAACAAACAACACTATGATGTGCATTTGACATATTAGAAATGGGTGTTGAACACTCTTGACGAAGGTCCAGGAGGACTGAAAAGAACAGTGTGAACGCACCTGCATCTGAGACAAATGTCTTTTATCAAAGAAAAAAAGCCACCTCTTACTTTTTGCACACACGTCTTCATCGCTGCTGCTCTGAGCCAGATTTTTGGAAAGACATGGTTATAACATGACAGTAGCTGCATCTTCATTCACAGTGTAGATCTTCCCAGTTTTTAGTATATAAAATAGGAAACAGGAAATCACATAAGCAACTATTTACATGGAACAGTGGGAGATAATGTTGCCAGCCAGGTCAGATAATAAAGTTGCAGGAAATAATAAAGCACAACAAAATAAAGTCAAGTCTAACGGACCATAGGCTCAGATAAAGTCAGCTCTAATAGGGGTAATATATGCGATCCATTTCTTCCAAATTAGATAGAATTGCTCTTTTTGGGTTCTTAAACAATATGTTATTTTTTCCATTTTGAATATTTCTAAAACTATTCCAAGCCAATCATCTATTGTTGGTGGTGCTGGATTTAGCCATCTCCTAGTAATAGATTGTTTAGCTGCCGTTAATAGAATTTGTAATAATCTTACATCCTTCCTTTGGTCCAAAAAGGAAACACGGCCCAGATATAAAGTTTCAAAGTCTTGAGGAACCTGTGTGCCAAACATTTTACCTAGAGAGTCATGAACACCCTTCCAAAACAATTCATTTTTGCACTGCCTCCAGCATGGCATATTAGCATCTCTATATTTCTCTTGGTTGGGTGTTGTAAAGTACCTGATTATGTTTTTCCAACAATGTTCTCTCCAGTCCATGGAGTTAGTTGAGGACCACTGAAATTGCCAAATATCCCCCCAGACCTCTTCTGACAATCTAATCCCCGCCTCTCGTTCCCACTTCTCTTTAATATAATTCATATTGTGGTTCTCAGCATGAGATAGAGCAGTGTATAATCTTGAAACAGCTTTTTAGGGGTAGACATTGTGGCTGATAGTAATATTGCATAAAATTTGGATTCAACTGGTGAAAAACCCTTGAATTTACAGTCCTGATTAACACAGTGTCGTACCTGTAGGTATCTATAAAAATCCTTCTGCTCCAAGCCGTGCCTGTTCTGCAAGAATTCAAAACAGCGAACTGAGTCCTTATGTATAAATGTCAAATAGTTAGTTAACCCCCTCCCTGTAACTTGTGAGTTTTAATCTCAAAAATGTAAATAAACATGTAGTGTTCAGTACACAGTGCAGTCCAGATGCACAGGCGGTGTATATGACCTTTTAATTTTCACCTTGTCTCCGTATGAATCTACACATCTGTTTCTTTTTACACATGAATCATGTAAAAGTGTGGGTTTTTTTTGTATTTTAAAAATCCATTTTTATTATTTTATTTAACCCGCCCGCCCAGTTAAACCCTCTATTGACACACATGAAAAAAGTCATATTTTCTACTGCATGCAGTACTTTCTTGTGACCACTAGATGGAGCTGATAATGATGAAGGAGCTAAATCACACCAAAATAAAAGTCTCCATTGTGTCAAAAGGCATAAACTTTATTCTTATAAATCGATAGTAAATAAAAGAAAATGTTTTAATAAGTGAAAAAACATTTAAATTTCTATTTCTAGCTGTAGAAAACAATTAATTATTGCAACTAAGTACTGACTTTCTTCCTTTCTTCATCCCTCTTTGCTTCTAAAAACCCTTTTCACCTCTAACTTTATCATCATTTCTGTCCATTTATGGAAAGAAAAACAGACAAAAGAAACTCTGATAGTAAAAAATGCAGACAAACATCAGCATAGGTTGAATTCAGGTTGGAAAATAACCACACAAACTCTCAGCACACAGGTTTCTCCTCACAGCTGATTCATAGTTGCTGCAAATATGACAACAACCAGGATGGAAAATCACCAGCGGCCGGTAAATGTTTACCAGCGTCTGGTAGTTTGGTCTCGCAGCCTCTTTGGCAGAAAGCTTGCTCTGCGGTGAAAAAGATTTGTCTGGTGGAAAAGTCATTTTGTGACACGTGATTCAGGCGGATTATAAACCTGATGAATAATCTGTGGAGACGTGAAGCAACAGGAAGTGCTCCCTAAATGAATGATTGTTATTCTGTAAAAATAGACTGAAGTTTTTTAAAGCTGTATATTTTTTTAAACCATCTCAGGAGGGTCAATCTGAAACTCTCAGTGTTTCAAATGAGATGATGCACTCAGGATGTCGCTGGTAGGAATGACACATTACTGTGGCAGGAACAACAAAAACAAAAAGGGCTCGTTCTCATGATTCAGATCTGATGCACAGTGCAGCAGCCTCTGACCGAAAGTACCAACCCAGTCACCAGAACAAATGTTGGCATTGTACGTCTCAAACCGCAGATACGTTGCATTTGCATATTATTATGTTGCAGATACACTGAAACTTAACAATGCCGTGGCTCATGGATGGATTACTGAACAGGCCCAGGGACCGAACTGTACCCACCAGGAAGAGACTCAAAATGACAAAACAATACAAACAGACACAAAACAAAGCAACAATAAAAAACGATGCAAAACAGCTGAAAAGAGACACAACACGACTACAGAAAGATGCAAAACAACTCTGCAGAGATTCACAGTGACCAAAGAGAGACAGAAAGGAGATTTAAAGTGACTACACAGCGTCACAATGATTCCAAAGACACAGAAAGCAGGTACAAATAGGTTAAAATGACTTTAAGCAGATTCAGAATCATTATTAAGAGATTCAAAATGACTTTGGAGAGACAGAAAGCGACTCAAAGAGATACAAAGAGACAGAAGGCAGCTACAAAGAGACATAAAGGGCCTGTTTATACGGTTCCATATATTTCTGAAAATGGGCAGCTGTCATTTACACGTAACCGGCGTTTTTCTCGATGAAAATGGAGATTTTCAAAAACGGCTTCCAGAATGAAAGTTTTTAAAAATATCCATTTCTGTGGAGACGTGTAAACAAGATAGACAGAGATTTTGGAAAACGATGACATTTCACAACAATGGCGGATATATGCCGTGTTGTTTACGTTTTGTTAGCACTTTTGGGACGACTTACGAGCTTACGAATGAACTACCGCTACATCGGCACACAAAGACGTCTGCTGTGCCCGATATTAGTAAGTGCATAGCAGCTAACTATGCTACATTAGATTAAAATGTTGTTTGTCATTGTTTTTATCACTAGCGCCAAGAGGAAAACAAATCACTATGCATGCACAGAACGTTCTTCTGTCGTATCGCCACCTACTGGCCTGGCATGCTAACTGCAGCAAAACGCTGCCGTTTTTGAACAGAGATATCGTTTTCACAGCTGATCGTGTGAACCCGGAATTTATGTTATACGGGATAAATAAAAATCTGTTTTTATTTGTATCGGTATCCGTGGAAACAAGGCCTAAATGACTTCAAAGAAAGAGAAAGCGACTCAGAGCGATACAAAGAGACAGAAGGCAGCTAGAAAGAGTTTTAAAATGGTTGTGTTTTAGCTTCATATACCCGCTTTCGGAGACATTATACCCCCTGGTAACAACCACTTTTCATGTACAGCAATAAGTTGCCACAGAACACCCACGTTTGGCAACTGAAAAGCTGCTGGAAAAACAGCCAGTGGTCTCCAACAGTGGTCTGCAGCTTGGTAAGCATGTCCTGTACATGACACGCCATCCACCGTTTCCACTTCCAAAGCCAGGTACTTGACTTTGGAACGATGATATGACACATACGAAACTTGCAATTGTGACGTATTCATGGTTTGCAGAAACGTGCAATGCCAACACTTCTTCAGGAGACTGAGCTGCATGGTTTTATGTCTAATTAGATATTTCTCCGGAAACATCATCACGTTAACAAGAGTAAATATTGACATTAGAAATAAAATCACATTGAAATATGTTGTGACTTTCATTCATCAACTGATGCCCAAACTTCATCCAATAACGTCACTGCGTGAAGAGTCACTTGTCAGTTTTGTCTTGCAGCAACGTGCAAACTCGCTTTGTGCTTTAGGAAAATCAGCTACTATTGAAAAATGATTTCCCACAAACACAAAAGCTCTTTAGTCCTCGACGACTCCAGTAAAAGTTTCCTTGCTTCTGTCTTTATTCGTCCTCTTTGGTCTTCAGAGGTTCTTTGCATTGGAGCTCCGCATCAGAGCCCACGGACCGGTTGTCGTCGTCGTCCACCTCGTCGTCGCCGTCTGTCTCGTTGGTGACGTATGAGCCTTTTTGCCTGGACATACACCACAGCAGCACGGCTATGATGCAGATGAGGAGCAGCAGCACGGAGACGACGATCCCTGGAAGGTGGAGTATAAAGATCGAGACAGGAGAAGGATTCAAAAAACCTTTTCAAACCTGTGATCACTGCTCATGGTATTCAGTTTACTGCAGGATCAAACCCGATCTTAAAAGATCTTAAAAACCTGTCGTGGTCGAATCAGGGTCATAAATGGATTTTCAATGGAGTGATCTGTCTTCGTCTCGTTTGAGGACATTGGGACTTTATTATTGTTTTGTTTGAGGACATTCGTACTTTACTATCGTCTGGTTTGAGGACACTGGGACTTCACTGGACAAATTAAAGATGCACACCAAACAAAAGTTCAGGTCTCACCTCCGATTAAAGCTGCCAAATCTCCACCGTCAGTGTCGGCGGCTGTAAAAGAGACAAATAATCAAACACATATTATTAATTACATACATTCGGTGAAACTGGGCGTCTTTTCCTGCATCATAACCTCAGACCTTCAAACTTAAATATTCCCAAAGTGCAGCCAGCACACAACTGCACTGTTACGCTCACATTATGAAGCTGGTTGGAGGACGACACATGGCAGCAGAACCATGCGTGGCATCCAGACACTCTCAGTCTATTTTAAAGCCTCGGTGTGTGTAGAGACGAGGTGACAGAGGCACTCCAGGGCTCAGCTCTGCCCACATAAGCTCCGCACTATATTTACACATCATATTGTCACAGACATATCCTGCAAACATCTGTATTTGGGTCGAACAGCTAGAAAACTGCCACTAAACCTGCTCAATGGGGCAGAAACGGACATAAAAGAGACATTTGACGAACTCTCACAAGTGTCGTACATGTGAAATATGAGCACATTTTTCTTTTCTTGAGACACAGCTGACATCTTCAAGATATAAGACCACAAAAGATGATAACTTTTCATGATTTTATGTTTTGAAAATGACAAAAACTTTACTTACTTTAAAAAGCTTTACCAATGTTTAATTACCAGAAATCAGAGTTTGAACTTACGGAAACGTATTGCATTCACTTGACAAATACAAAAAAAAAAACTGTTTTATTGAGTAGATTTTTTCTATTTATTTTTCTGTTTTTTCATGATAATTTTTTTTGGTTTTCGGAGTAATTATTTTTCTGTCTTTCATGGTATTATTTGTTTTTTCAGAGTAATTTTTTATTTTTCTGTATTTCGTGGTATTTTTTTGTTTTTCTGAGTAATTTTTTTATTTTTCTGTTTTTCGTGGTATTTTTTTGTTTTTCTGAGTAATTTTTTTATTTTTCTGTATTTCGTGGTATTTTTTTGTTTTTCTGAATAATTTTTTTATTTTTCTGTCTTTCGTGGTATTTTTTGTTTTGTTTTTCAGGGTATTTTTTTATTTTTCTGTTTTTCATTGTCATTTTTTTTGTGGTAATTTTGTAATTTTTCGAAGTAAAAATTACTCAATAAAACAGATTTTTTAAATTTGTCATGTGAATGCAATACGCTTCCGTATGCACTAACTTGCAGTCCTTCAGTAAGGTAAAAGTAGAAATACCGCAGACTCAAAATACTCAATCAAAAGTAAAAGTCCCGAATTCAAAATGTTACTTATGTAAAAATACAGACCTAGCAAAATCAACAGTAACACACTTGGACTTTTGCAGCCTTAACTTTTCTTCGAGTGCTGTTGCATTTCTCTGACGCTGCTGGGCACCGTTAAACTCTAACGACAACTGGCTGTGTATCATACCAATGTTAAAGGACGGCTATAGCCCCTTTCACACCACCAGATTGTCGGTGAATGTTCGGCCGTTTTGCCAGCAAGCTGCGAGCGTTTAGACACACAGAGCTGGACTGGCGAGTTGATCCGAGGTGCCCAATTTTCCGCCTCATAGGGTAGACATATTGGTGGAACCCTTTTAGTTTAAACAGAGCGAGGCGGCCTTCTGCAACGGGAGGGGCTGTTGAAGACTTGTGGGAGGAGCTGTTGATGACGCCGCACGTGAGACCCACTGGCGGTGGATAAACAGGAAACAGCTGATAGCAGGAATTAGCGAGCAGCTAGTAGCAAGAGGGAAACGCAAACCTGACAGACACTGTAAAGATGAGCAACTGGGGAGACAAGGAATTGCGCGCCCTCCTTGTCCTCGCAAACGAAGAGGCCATTAACTGTCAGATGACGGGGACGGTGAAGAACGGGTAAGTTCATTTTAAAAGAGACTGTGCATGTAACAAGTGCAAACTGACACGGCATCTAAGAAGTTTCAGTTATATTGCGTCATATCATACGTGTGTCATGGAAAAAGTATCTAGAAGTGCGTTTTCCCTCTGAGATGAAGTAAAAAGGAGCACAAAATGAAAGGTAAAGTGCTGAGGGTGTTCTCCACACACACACATCCCCAGCTGGCTAGCATCTCTTTGGCCCTGGCGTGGAAACAAGGGCCAGCCGGTATCAGCGTGTCAGCTCTTATCTCCGTGGCGACAGACCCTGGAGGCGTCACACTCGCTCCTTCCCATGCTCGTCTCCTGACATCGGACTGATAAGACACTCCCTGCTAAACACACACGCATGCACACACACTTCGGCTGGTCCAAAACGCTCACAGTGTGTGTGTGTGTGTGTGTGTGTGTGTGTGTGTGTGTGTCAGCTTAACACACGTATCTATTACGGAATCATTGATCATTGATTCCAGTGTGATCAGGTTTCACACCTACTGTGATTGAGGTGGGAGAAGATCTTTTGCTTGAGTACAAGTACCGACACAGCGATGTAAAAATACTCATTCACTTAATACATTAATTATTTTGCTGCTACTTTTACTTAACGTTAAGACTTGTGCAGAGTAATTTCACAGAGCAATATTTCCACTTTTATTTTTAGTTTATTTTATTATCATATTAATGTGCATGTACTCACCGTTTGTCACCATCTTAGTCACAGCTTCGGTAGAAAGAGGGAGGGTCCCAGGGGCTGGAGTCGTGTGAGCATCCATGGCAACGTCTACCTGAAGAGAAAATAATAATAAATTGGACGCATTTTGGCTCTTTGTTAAATATTCCAGAAATTAAGATGTGTCATTTAAAAAAAATGGTTTCATTTTACTGCACATAAAGCAGATTTATGATGATTTAGATTCTACAGAAAAAGGTTGTTTTATGGCTTAAGATACTTGGTTTTTTGGCACAGTCACCACAGGAAAAACCACCAGTGTCTTCCTAAAAAAACAACCAATAAGTGGCACAACTGCCGCTGTAAATGCCACCGATGTTTCCCTAAAAAACAACTGGTTTTGGTGGCACAATCGCAGCTGAAAATGCTGCCAATGTCTCTAAGAACAGAGACAACAGTTGCTGCTAAAAAATGGTAACAAATCTCCCAAAAAAACCACCACTTTTGGTGGCACAGTCACCGCTGTAAATGCAGCTGATGTCTCCCTCAAAACAACTGGTTTTGGTGGCACAGTCACCGCTGTAAATGCAGCCGATGTCTCCCTCTAAACAACTGGTTTTGGTGGCACAGTCGCCGCTGTAAATGCAGCCGATGTCTCCCTAAAAACAACTGGTTTTGGTGGCACAGTCGCCGCTGTAAATGCAGCCAATGTCTCCCTCTAAACAACTGGTTTTGGTGGCACAGTCGCAGCTGTAAATGCAGCTGATGTCTCCCTCTAAACAACTGGTTTTGATGGCACAGTCACCGCTGTAAATGCAGCCGATGTCTCCCTCAAAACAACTGTTTTTGGTGGCACAGTCGCCGTTGTAAATGCAGCCAATGTCTCCCTAAAAACAACTGTTTTTGGTGGCACAGTTGCAGCTGTAAATGCAGCCGATGTCTCCCTAAAAACAACTGGTTTTGGTGGCACAGTCACAGCTGTAAATGCAGCCGATGTCTCCCTCAAAACAACTGTTTTTGGTGGCACAGTCGCCGTTGTAAATGCAGCCGATGTCTCCCTAAAAACAACTGTTTTTGGTGGCACAGTCGCCGCTGTAAATGCAGCCGATGTCTCCCTAAAAACAACTGTTTTTGGTGGCACAGTCGCCGCTGTAAATGCAGCCGATGTCTCCCTAAAAACAACTGTTTTTGGTGGCACAGTCGCAGCTGTAAATGCAGCTGATGTCTCCCTCAAAACAACTGGTTTTGGTGGCACAGTCGCTGCTGTAAATGCAGCCGATGTCTCCCTAAAAACAACTGTTTTTGGTGGCACAGTCGCAGCTGTAAATGCAGCTGATGTCTCCCTCAAAACAACTGGTTTGGTGGCACAGTCACAGCTGTAAATGCAGCCGATGTCTCCCTATAAACAACTGGTTTTGGTGGCACAGTCACCGCTGTAAATGCAGCCGATGTCTCCCTAAAAACAACTGGTTTTGGTGGCACAGTCGCCGCTGTAAATGCAGCCGATGTCTCCCTCTAAACAACTGGTTTTGGCGGCACAGTCGCCGCTGTAAATGCAGCCGATGTCTCCCTAAAAACAACTGTTTTTGGCGGCACAGTCGCCGCTGTAAATGTAGCCGATGTCTCCCTAAAAACAATTGTTTTTGGTGGCACAGTCGCCGCTGTAAATGCAGCCGATGTCTCCCTAAAAACAACTGTTTTTGGTGGCACAGTCTCCGCTGTAAATGCAGCCGATGTCTCCCTAAAAACAACTGTTTTTGGTGGCACAGTCGCCGCTGTAAATGCAGCCGATGTCTCCCTAAAAACAACTGTTTTTGGTGGCACAGTCGCAGCTGTAAATGCAGCTGATGTCTCCCTCTAAACAACTGGTTTTGATGGCACAGTCGCCGCTGTAAATGCAGCCGATGTCTCCCTCTAAACAACTGGTTTTGGTGGCACAGTCGCAGCTGTAAATGCAGCTGATGTCTCCCTCTAAACAACTGGTTTTGGTGGCACAGTCGCAGCTGTAAATGCAGCTGATGTCTCCCTCTAAACAACTGGTTTTGATGGCACAGTCGCCGCTGTAAATGCAGCCGATGTCTCCCTCAAAACAACTGGTTTTGGTGGCACAGTCGCAGCTGTAAATGCAGCCGATGTCTCCCTCTAAACAACTGGTTTTGATGGCACAGTCACCGCTGTAAATGCAGCCGATGTCTCCCTCAAAACAACTGTTTTTGGTGGCACAGTCGCCGTTGTAAATGCAGCCAATGTCTCCCTAAAAACAACTGTTTTTGGTGGCACAGTTGCAGCTGTAAATGCAGCTGATGTCTCCCTCTAAACAACTGGTTTTGATGGCACAGTCGCAGCTGTAAATGCAGCCGATGTCTCCCTCAAAACAACTGTTTTTGGTGGCACAGTCGCCGTTGTAAATGCAGCCGATGTCTCCCTAAAAACAACTGTTTTTGGTGGCACAGTCGCTGCTGTAAATGCAGCCGATGTCTCCCTAAAAACAACTGTTTTTGGTGGCACAGTCGCCGCTGTAAATGCAGCCGATGTCTCCCTAAAAACAACTGGTTTTGGTGGCACAGTCGCCGCTGTAAATGCAGCCGATGTCTCCCTAAAAACAACTGGTTTTGGTGGCACAGTCGCCGCTGTAAATGCAGCCGATGTCTCCCTAAAAACAACTGGTTTTGGTGGCACAGTCGCTGCTGTAAATGCAGCCGATGTCTCCCTAAAAACAACTGGTTTTGGTGGCACAGTCGTCGCTGTAAATTCCGCATAATGTCTCTCTAAAACAAAGAGTTTTGGTGTCACAGTCACTACTGGAAGTACTGCTGATGTAATATGAAAAACAACTGGTTTTCATGTCCCAGTCGTCGCTGTAAATGTAGCTAATGTCTCCCTAAAACAATCACTTTAGTGGCACAATCACCTCTGAAAATACTGCCAGTGTTGCCAATGTCGCCCTAAAATCAAGTGTTTTTGGTGGCACAATCGCTGCTGTAAACGCCCTCAGTGTCTCCCTTGAAAACAATCACTATTCGTGGCACAATTTCTGCTGAAAGTACCACTGATGTCTTACGAAAAACAGTTGGCTTTGATGGCACAGTCACTGCTGTAAATAAAAAATAACTTGTTATCAGCTTCTAAGAATTCAAATGAGCAAACAGCTCCAGACTTTTGTTTATTCAAGTTGTCTGCAAAGCATTTGTCACGTTGTTTACCTGCAAAACGAGTCCTTAAAAGAATTGCAGGTTTTCCACAAACTGAGCTATGAACTTGAGGGAAAAGTTGTCACCAAACTATCTCTGAGCTGCAGAACTTTAAGGTCATTTTAATCTGATTTTATTCCGCTCTACTCAAACTTCCAGTGCTACAAGTCTGACTATCCTCACACACCCCTCTCTGGTCTCATCAAGCTTTTTTAAAACTGTGTTTAGTGAGAATGCACAACTTTATGAGCTCTTTTCTTAAAGTGATTATTAACTGATTACTTAACATGACAGAGCAGAAACAAACCTGCAGCTTGTTGTGCAAAACAGTCACAACACAAAAAGTGAAATGTCACAAATGCATCAAAACAAAACTTCAAACTGAAATGTTTGATGTATGTATGAAACCCCAAAAACTTACCAGGTCAGAGCAGAACAAGAAGAAGAAGAAGAAGAAACACAACAGAGCATATGCTGAGCAACACACACGCAGCTCAAACACACACACACACACCCACACACAGATGGGTGTGGTGTCAGTCCCCAGGGTCGAGATCTGTTCCCCTTCCGGCCAATCACAAGTCTGACTCCACCTCTCTGATGCTACACAGCCTGCAGATGTCTGAAAGTGTGCAGCTGACAACGCCTCTTACATCATCCCTTCACACTCCACACACACACATTATTCTGTGTGTGTGTGTCTGCACTCACGCTGTGTTTATTAACCTCACCTCTAGCCTGGGAATTATTGGAGATCTTCACTCACGTTCAGCTTGTTTGTTGCAGGAGTTTTTGGCCTGTGTTTGCCTACATTTCCCAGAATGCCTCCAAACAACCAGAGAAAAGTGTCAGAGATGTTGTTATAATATGGGGCTGTTTTATGATGGCTTTCTCCCTGGCTGCGTCCCAACTCTCAGAGGATGTAGCACCGTGTGGACAATTGACGGCCAAAATGAAACTCAGGAAGTCGAGCAGTGTTCTGCATGTTCACATGAGTTCAGGGTTCAGGTCCCACAGATTACAGTCCAAACAATGACCTGGATTGTGTTAATTTCTTCCATCAAAACACATAAACTCCAGTTTGAGAACTCACTCACTGATATTTCCCAATCACTGGTCAGATGCCTCAGTTCAATGCGTCGTTACAATTTCGTTGCAGATGTTTTGGGTGTTGGAGAAAGGGCGGGTTCAGTTCAGTCACTTTATTACCCCAGATGGGAAACATGATTTGCAGTGACGTGCACAAAATACAAAACAAGACACGTCCAAACGGGGTCTAATCATTTTCTCCTTACACAACAGCCTCTGAATAAACTGTGCCTCAACGTCCACGACATTATTCACAAAAGGACACGCCATGTTTCTCCTTCCTGCAATCATACTCAGGCAGGTTTGCTTCACGGAGTAAAGCCTAGTTCACATTACACGATTTTCACCACGATTTTGACGTCGCAGAGGATCTTGAGAGCCACCTTGGGTCGGAGGTGAGTCGGCAGATAGTCTGCCATGACGAGTCCTCATGTGTGAACAAGCCCACGAGCAAGTCGCCCCCTCGTCTGCGACTGGGACTGGATATCTGGCATGCTAGAAAGGTTTGGCAGGGTTGTCAGGTCCGCTTATTAGCCCCGACTTTGGGCTTGTTTCTAAATGTCGCCTTCCTCTATATGCATCCGTCGCTTCTTTTGGGCTTGTTTCCATAGCCCTGGTTGCTTGTTTATCTCCCAAGATCCGGCAACACTGACAAGCCGGCAAACAACAGCAATGGCGGCGTCCACAGGATCACGGGGAGCGCGTTGTGTTTGGACCCAGGCCCTGGAGGCAGATCTGATTCAACACTGGGAAGAATATCCATGCCTTTACGATGTGCCGTCACCGCGTTATCTGAGAAGAGAGAAATCTTGCGGTGTGCACACACACGTCGTAACGCAGTTTCCGAGACTCCCGCTGACAGAAACACACGTCGCCAAGTATGAACACTCAAAAGATTACGATAGTCTCTGCGACGCAAAATCAGGGCAAAAATCATGTAATGTGAACTAGCTTTAAGTTGCCATAGTAACTGACTCAGGGTTACACAGGCAGGAGAAATGTAAACCCTCTGCAGGTAGAGCACTGGACCAGGTGACTGCAATCATGGAGTTAATTAGGTCAGTGGGGAGAGCCTCACTCAGCACTCACACCTGAAGGCCGTGTGCTTAATTAAGCTTCACGCCAAACAAAAGACAAGACTCCACAAAGGTCCACTGGTCCACTGTGTGGTTCTTGTATGGTTCTTGGCTCTCTGTGTGGACACAGAGCTCATTAATCAGTTTTGTGTCACAGCACTGCGATGACAATCATGTTTTTAGAGAGAAACAGAAACTTTGAAGGTTCTCTGGATCTATGTGAGATCATTTAGCACTGATCTCTGCTACCCACAGCAAAAGAATTAACGAGAAGGAGAGATTGGTGTGACGAAGGCTGAATCCAAATGTCAGAACTCATCTGTTCCTGCAGATAACAAGTTATAAATCACATGTAAAGCTTTTTTTGTGACTGAACACAAATGTATGAATACACCATTGTATAACAGGCTACACATGTTCAAAAACGTGACATGTTTATGATGAGGACAGGACTATAACTCAGTAAATTGGATATTATGTGAAAACACTGATCTAACAACCCAGTCTACCCCTGAAGTCATCAAATACAGACGCTTAGTCAGTGACTATCTGTGTCAGACGCCAATGAAATAGCCATCCTTTCACATCGGTGTGATGCGCAGCTGGTTGCCTGTGGTGTCAGGGGGAGGAAAAGGAATTAAAGGAGAGGAGTGAAGGAGGGGGAAATGCAACTAGGGGATGCAGGGGTGGTGAATGGATCCAACAGCCACGGACTTTGGCCCGGGAGGCCAGTGTTCGCTTCCTGTAAGATGTTTTTCTAAACCTAACCATGTGCTTTTGTTGTGACCCCGCCCACAATTCATTTGCGGTGCTGTACTGACGTAGTGCTTTTATTTTGAAAGAGACTGTATGCAAACTGTACATTTCCTGTGAAAACACAAGTGTATTTTGAAAACAGACAATGCATGTAACAGGCTGAAGTTGACACGGCGTCCCAGAACGTCAACAGCCAACACACCCAGGGTACCTTGGACGTCATATGTGGGCGTGGAAAGGTCCCTCTTCCTCCTTTTCTGTCCCACAAAAAAACTCTCTCAAACTCCAGAGTCACACATGGATAATTTATTTCATTTCATATCACCGACATCCAAACAAACCAGTGCTCAACATTTCAAAATACACATCATCGATAACAAACTCTGCTCCAACTGTTTTGATAAAGATTTCATTCCTATCATCATAAGTTTTCTTTGCATGACGAGAAGAGTGTGAAACAAGATTTTTTTTTTTTTTTTTTACTCTAGCAGGTTGAATTGTTTGGCTACAGACAACAGCGGCGACTAAATCTCAACATTTTAGGATTATTTCTGCAGCCAGCTAAACATCTGCAACATATTATGACTCAAATAATCGTTGATTACTTGTCTACCAGCTACCTAAATATGAAGTATCTCAAAAAACAAAAAAAACCTTCTAAACAATGTTTTTACCGAACTGGAAGCTAGCGTAAAAAATAAAAACCCTCAGACGCCATTTTCAACATTTTACTAACCAATTAAACCTTGAAGACTAAGTTGCAAGTCATTTTCAATTTTTGATAGTCAACTAGATTTTTAAGATTTTGTCTAAATTGTTGTTTCCAAAGTGGCTTCTAGCTGAACTGAAACTCACAAGCCACTTTGAAACTTTTGCTAGCCAACGACCAACCTGCAAGTCGCCTTCAATATTTGATAGTCAATAAGGTTTTGCAAACACACAGGTGCTTCTAAAGCCCTATTCACAGGAGCCCAGTATTACCAGGGGACTAAAAAAAAAATACCCTGTCCACATGAAAACACAATCAAAGGGCTGTCAAGAGCGCGCCAAACCAACAAGTGGAGATATAACCCGAACCCAGAAGCCAGGTGAAGAATATATGACGTCAGAAAGATGTTGGACAGACGTCAAATTTTGGTTGGAATCAATATTTCAAATGTTTAACGACGTCAGGATTTCACATTGTGTGGATGTTAACATGACAACATTTTGCAGACATTGGGTTTTGTTCCACATACCTCACAATAAAATGCGATTATTCTACGTTAAGATGATGCTGGCATGGAAGACGTTGGATTTTGGTCACTTAACAATGCAGCTGTAAACAACAGAATACCAACGGAGTCTGTCGCCAGTATTCTACGTCAAATTGACGTGCACGCTAATATCGGTGTGTCATCGGCATAGGCGGATATTAGCTTTAAATGAGCTGTCAGAATCGGCCAACGTACTTTTTCCTTAATTCGCCTCATGAATGACTATTACATACATACGTATTATATTTCATGTCTCCATCTGATGGTGGGCCGTCACGTTAAGCGCATGCATGTATAATATGATGTTAATTCCACTACAGAGGAGACTTGATGATCTCTAAAATTAGGTGGGGACAATATATCGATAGCAGTTATCGGTCAAATGAGTTGTTACACATCGGCATATCCGATATTGGCAAAAAATCTAATATCATGCATCCCTAGTTGTAAGTTTATTAAGAATAAGAGTGTGCACATCAAGAGCAGAAACTGTACATTTCCTGTGAGAACAGAAGTGTATTTTGAATCAAAACAGATGCAAAAGGTTACCTAGCGTATCGTGTTTTGACTTGTACGAACAAAGTGGAGGTATTTGACGAGTTGGTGTAAGAACGTATTGAAATATTAACGTCTAACGACAATGGTGGGCAGCTGGGCTGAAAACAGAGTTTCTAAACAACTTCATCCAGAGATCAGTTTTCAGTGACCTAAAGAGCAGTTTGCATAAGAAAAGGCTACATTTTCAAATATAGCCACGTTCGTGTGGACAAGGCCTTCGATCAGCTCCCCAGTGTCTGTTTCAAGATCCCCAGGTTATACTGACCTCGTGATAATAGGGTTTTATCGATTTACTGGCCTCCTAAAATACCATGTGTGAAATCTCAAAAGAATGATTGGAGGCTGCTTGACTAAGTGTGGACAAACTTACTGGTCCTTTTTACAACTTTACTGGCCCTTTCACCAGAGGAAACTTGAATTAGTGACCATATTTTGGCAGATCTTGGTAGCCAAAGCTGGTAGCCAAAATCTAGCTAACTCTTCTAAATTGTTTTAAACAGTTTGATATAAAGAATGAGACTGGGAATTATGCTAAAGTGGCGATCAAAAAGTACCAATTTCTGCAGCCAACTAGCATCTGATGTACAGAAGAAGCTACTTTTAGAAATCATTGTCTAGTTTTGGAACAAACTTCAGAGCCACACTAAAATCCCAAAGCCTTTTTGAAGCCTTTACAAGCCATCTAGGTATTTAGACTCAAATAGAAAAAGAACAAGGTTGATTTTAGCTACTAGACTGGACTGTCTGCCAGCCACCAGCCAATAATGTTTTGGCTGCTGGCTGGAGTTGTGTTCCCAGCCTGCGCTGCGCCGACTGCACCCACAGGTTGTGCGTTGCTAGGCTTCTTCTCCTTCTTTATAATTTACTGTAGCTCCCCCTCTTTTGTCTCCCTGCTTGCCCTCCTCCTCCTTCACTCGTCCTCGTGCTCGAAGAACTCGTGGCAACAGACGGTAACCATGGAGATGAATGTCATGAACTCCTGGAAGTCGCACTCGGCGTCGCCGTCGGCGTCCAGGCTCTCCATCAGGCTGTCGAGTGTAGCCTGGTCTTTCACATGCTGCAGGGAGGGGACAAACGGAGAGTTTGCACCAGGTCATTGAAACGACTCAGGACAACACACTGAATGTTTTTGGATGAAAACATAATACTCAGTTCGTTGAGTTCAGCAGCTCTGAGGTACATTCAAACATTGACTCAGTGGTGGACAAACAGTAAGAAAAACTTTGATTACTAGGCTACCATTAATTCAGAAGTGGGAGAAGAGATATTACAACCTTTTACTTAGCAGTAGCAATACCACGGTGTAGACGTACTCAAGTACAAGTCAAAGTCCTGAAGTAGCTATACCTAGGTGCAAAAGTACTTAAGTACAGGTCAGTGTCCTGAAGGTGACAATGCCACATTGAAGAAGTACTCAAGTACCTGTCAAGGTCCTGAAGTAGCTATATCACGGTGTAGAAGTACTCACGTACAAGTCAAAGTCCTTGAAGTAGCTATACCAAGGTGCAAAAGTACTTAAGTACAGGTCAATGTCCTGAAGGTCACAATATTACTTTGAAGGAGTATTTAAGTACCTGTCAAGGTCTTGAGAGTAGCAATACTATGTTGTAGAAGTACTCAACTACAAGTCAAAGTCCTGAAAGAAGAAGTATCAAGGTGTAGAAGTACTTAAGTACAGGTCAATGTCCTGAAGGTCACAATATTACATTGAAGAAGTACTCAAGTACCTGTCAAGGTCTTGAAAGTAGCAATACTATGTTGTAGACGTACTCAAGTACAAGTAAAAGTCCTGAAGTAGCAATATCACGGTGTAGAAGTACTCAACTACAAGTCAAAGTCCTGAAAGAAGAAGTATCAAGGTGTAGAAGTACTTAAGTACAGGTCAGTGTCCTGAAGGTCACAATATTACATTGAAGAAGTACTCAAGTACAAGTCAAAGTCCTGAAAGTAGAAGTATCAAGGTGTAGAAGAACTAAATGCAAGTCAGGGTCCTAGAAATAGCAATACCAAGGTGTAGCATAGTATATTTTCAAGTAGAAGTCCTAGAAATAGCTTTACAAAGGAAGTAGAAGTAGAGGAAGTACTCACAAATAAGTAAAAGTCCCAAAAGTACCAATACTACATG
This sequence comes from Epinephelus fuscoguttatus, assembly GCF_011397635.1. Lineage (NCBI taxonomy): Eukaryota > Metazoa > Chordata > Actinopteri > Perciformes > Serranidae > Epinephelus > Epinephelus fuscoguttatus. The sequence continues at coordinate 3,096,739 of NC_064775.1, forward strand.
TAGAAGTACTTAAGTACAAGTCAAAGTCCCAGAAACAGCATCATCAAGGTGTAGAAGTACTTAAGTAGAAGTTGAAATCCTGAAAATAGCAAGTCCATGTAATGGAAGTACTAAAGCACAAGTAAAAATACCACTATGTAGAAGTATTCAAGTACAAGTAAAAGTCCTGAAAGTCATACCAAGATGTAGAAGTACTCAAGTATAAGTTAAAGTCTTGAAATTAGCAATACCATGGAGTAGATGTATTCAACTATCTGTCAAGGCCCTGAAAATAGCAATACTATGTTGTGGAAGTACTTAAGTACAAGTCAAAGTCCTGAAAGTAGCAATACCACAGTTTAGAAGTACTGGAAGTACAAGGTTAAGTCCCAGAAGTAGCAATGCAAAGGTGTAAAAGTACTTCAATACAGGTCAAAATCCTGAAAGAGCAATACTAAGGGGTAGAAGTACTGAAAAAACAAGTAAAAGTTCTTGAAGTAGCAATAAAAAGTAGAAGTACAAGTCAAGTTCCTGAAAGTAGCAGAACCACTTTGTAGAAGTACTTAAGTACAAGTCAAAGCCCTGAAAGTACATTGTTGCAGAAGTACTCAAGTACAAGTTTAAGTCCCAGAAGTGGCAATGCCAAGGTGTGGATTTACCTAAGTAGAAGCAGTAGTAGTAAGAGTATAAGTATTTATGGTACTTTAATTCTATACTTTAATTTTACTCCACTACATTTTTGAGGAAAATATTGTACTTTTTACCGCACAACATTTAAACTCCTCCAGATCTCAGTTTTGTTTCTCACCCCCATCAGATCCGGCAGCTCGTCGTTGAGCAGATCCTTCAGCTCGCTCTTCTTCAGTTTGTGTTTGTCTCCTTCTCTTTCTGAATACTTCTGGAACACGGCGATGATGGTCGCCATCGAGGTCTCCAGGTCGGTCATTGTCATCTGTCTTCTTTCACCTTTTCAGAGAGAATACACGAACACATGAGAAACAGAAGAGTTCGGGTTTCTGGTTTTACTCACTTCAGTTATGGATGTAGAAAGAGTTAGATGACAGATTGTGGCCAGATGTGATCCCTGAATATCTTGGGGTGGCACACCAAAATCAAAAGTACTGAATTTCAGGAGTTCAGTTATGCTGTTGAAGTTTAACGGCGGGTTAAAACTGGCAATATGGACAATTCAGGAAATTCTGTTTGAAAATGGCCAGTTGTTCCCTCACCAAAATTCAGCCTACCTTTAGCGCATTATTTAGCTCGTTCCCGACCATATATACTTGTATTTTTGGGGGATTTTGCCTTTATTTGACAGGACAGTACTTAGCTGTAGCTACGTAGCTACAAAAAAAAATCATTATCAGTTTAAATGTACGATATATTTAGAGTATTTTCAGTGCTTTACCTTGATTTCAGACAGCGATTTCCAACTGCTCTCCAATTGCTGTCTTCAATGCCAGACTCCATTGAGAAAAACAGTGATTTAACGTTGCTGAACACAGGAGCTGCTGGTCTACTGCTGCCTCGATTAGTTGCTTAATTTGAGTTATTTCGTGACTTCGGTGTTTGAAAGAGTTAGTTCGGATTCACCAGAGTCACACAATAACACCAACTAATTAACTCATCGAAGCAGCGGTACACAAACAGCTCTTGTGTTCAGGGAGCTAAAATTAATGTTTTTGTCAATGGACTTTGGTGGCTTTCACAAGAGCATCGTCGGGAACTGAAACCGCTAATGGCTTCCCCATCAGAATCGACTGTCGGGCGGAGAGTTAAAGCAGTGAAAATACTCTCAATACAGAGTACGCTTAAACTGACATTGATTTTTTTAGGTGGCTGAAATACGTTCTTTTTGCTGGCCCCCATCCACAGCAGTACATTGCTTAGCTTCTGTGTCAAACTCCAGCCTGCTTCTCCAAACTGGGGGCGTGCCGACTGACATCTACTGTATGTTATACACTAACTATCCATAAGTACCTCATACAACCCCACTTAAAAAAATCTGGACTATCCCTTTAAACTTACTGATAAAAATATGTATTTAAATCAATAATCAGAATGTTGGTAATGACAAACGGGTCTTTTCTGTGTTTAAATGAAGTAAAGAAAAGAGTGATGGCCTTACCTCGCTGTGAGTTCAAGCTGAAGTTGTGTTTGTTGGAGTCCAGCGGGTGGAGGCTGAGGATGAACAGCAGACTTTATACTGCAGCAGTGGGGTGGGTGGTGGTGTGGAGGGTGCAGCGCTGAGGTCATTCAAAACTGCTGACCAATCCGGGCTGTCCACCTCCCCTCACTCCACTGCAGCCCTGCACTAACCAGCACTGATGGGCTGACTCTTAATGTCAGTCTGTTCGTGTGAGAAGTTGTTTCAGAGAGTGGAGGAATAAGACGCTTCTCATCACTCCGACCAAAGTGTCGACATTATTGGGTTTGCTATCGGGATTTAAAAAAGAGGTCATCGTCTCTCCAAACAGTCAGGAGCGTCTGAAACTATTGATGATGATGTTAAATTAACAGATGAACACTATTGTTTTAATGCATCTCATTTAGGGGAGACCGGGGCCGGTTGGCACACAGGTATTTTCTCTTAAACAACAATCTAACACAGCACATTCTCACTCTGACCTCGTATCGACGTTTGGCCATGGGTTTTCCACGTCCCCATACAACGTCCAAGGTCCCCTGGGTGTGTTGGTTGTTGATGTCCTGAGATGCCATGTCAAGCTCTGCCTGTTACATGCATTGTTTGTTTTCAAAATACATGCCGTTTCCTCCCGTTAGTTAAAAAATGTGCATATTTTTAATGACCCATCGCTGTTTTTCTGGTAGCTTTTTCGACACCTAGCCACACATTGACCACCAACGTATCTTGTATCGTAACTTGTGGCTTCCAGATTAGCTTAAACTCACAAGTCATTATATTACGAGTCAGCGACCAACTTGCAAGTCACTTTCTACAGAACATAGTTCGGTAACACTTCATAAGAGAGCCCGCGTTTTAGAGTGTACCTCTCAGCCACTTTCCCGGGATTTAGCGTATAACTCCCGGGAACTTACGTGTACTTTCCCAGGAGTTAGAGCATAATTCCTCCTGGTCACTTAACATATACTTTCCTGGGAATTAGGGTATAACTCCCAGGAAAGTATGTGGTAAGTGACCGCGAGTTATACTCTTACTCCCGGGAAAGTATATGCTAAGTGACCGGGAGGAGTTATACACTAACTCCCGGGAAAGTGGCCGAGAGGTACACTCTAAAACGCGGGCTGTCTTATGAAGTGTTACCCATAGTTCCACTAAAAACTTTGCACAACTCTGAAGTCGTCAAATACCGGTGCTTGGTTGGTGACTTCAGGCGTCAGGTGCCAACGAAAAAAGCTGTCCGTTCACGTTAGCATTATACTCGGTCGGTCGCCTTTATTGTTTAATGGCGTCAGGGGAAAACGCAACTTAAGGGGGCAGAAGTCTGAGTAGGGTGAGTAAGTGTGAGGGGTGGTGGATGGGTCCAACAACCACTGACGTACACCTGGGAGGCCGGTGTTTGCTTCCCATAAGATTCTAAAGCCAAACTCGTCACGTTTCGTCAAGTGTCGTACTGACGTAGCGCGCTTATTTTGAAAGAGACTGTATGCAAACTGGATGTTTCCTGCAAAAACAGACAATGTATGTAACAGGCTGAAGTTGACATGGCGTTCCAGAACGTCAACAACCAACCTAAGGTACCTTGCACCTGGACGAATACGTCTACTCATATACAAGTATGCTCTTCACTCCTGCCATCGAGGTTATATTTCAGTCTTGCTAGTTTGTTTAGCAGCAGGATTATAGAACAGGTTTTGGCCTGATCCTCATGTCACTTGGTGAGAGGGTGGAACATGGCCCAAGGAAGAAACTCAGTAAATTTGGGCATGGATAGGACGTATACCATGGCGGAGTTCTGCAATCTCCTTGTGCCCTTCCCATACAACAACAAATTCTGCAGCTTTTGTCAAGACCTGCAACATGGACGAATACTTGCTCAAGGACCGCCACCTGTGAATCCAACTTTTCTTTACCTGAAGAAAAAAGTCACAGCAGTAGCAGAGAGTCCGATCTGACTCGGTGGGGGTTAGACTTTGTTGGAGGAGCTTAAATAGGTCTCTTTCTCTACTCAAGTACAAATTTTTACTTGAGGATTTCCGTTTCGTGGCCATTAATACGTCGACTCCGACACAATTCAGAGAGACTCTTGACTGAATTTAATTTGACAGCTGTAGTTGTTAAAATTAGATCAATTTTACAGGAAAGATCCGTTTAATTGAGTACAAATTATAAAGAAAGTATAGAGGGTGTTGTGAGACAGTTACTTGTGTTTAATTAGTTGTGGTTCAGTTTATAAAGAACCGTTGATTTGTGGAGAAGCGTCCGTGAAAGAACGACCAAAACTGCCAACGAGCAATTAAATAGTTGCAGGTTTACCAAATGAAGTGTGTCTGTTACATACGTCTTCACCTTCAGATGAGTTACAGTTACTCTCTCTCAGAGGAGAAACAGTCTCACAGGGTCTTTTCCAACTTGAGATGTATTAACTAAACTTTGCCAAGCACCTCTGGTCGAACAGTTCCCTCTGTATCTATCGTTGGTCGTGGATCGTATACCATCTCTCTTTGATTCAGCTCTGCTTCTCTGCGATGTGTTCGGGGCATCTGCTGGGACACAAAGGCCCGTTTCAGAGGAAGCGGATGGCCGTGCATGTTAATGAAGACGTTCTTTTCACTGGTGAAGTTGGCCAGACGTGTGCCCTCCGCAGCCTAAAGAGAGCTCACACAAACACTACATCTGCTGCGGCCAAATAGGCAGAAGTTGAGATGTGCCGGTGCCAAGTTTTTACCCCCAGAATGCTGTAAACAAACTTTGGAGACTTCGGGGAAAATGAATGTACAGTGCCGTGCCTGTGTGCCAGTGAGTATGATGGAAAGTACTGTATGCAAGACAGAAAGAAAAAAGATTTTATTTGGATACACTGATACTACTCATTTGTGGTGAATACACTAAAACATTTACCTTGGTTTTGAGATCACGAGAGCATTTCCATCTGTTTTTATCAGGAGTTAATAGAAACACACATTAATTTGCATTTTCTTTGTTGATTTTCTGGATTTTTTTCTCAAAATTTTCGCCAGATTTGGATGGAAGAAAAACAGCTATGTCTTGGTAAAAACGACCGCCTTTGTGGCACAATCGCAGCAGAAAACGCAGCTATGTCTTAACAAAAAGCAACCTTTTTCGTGGCTTTATTGCAACAGGAAACACAGCAATGTCTCATTAAAGGAGCCGTAAAAAGCATTCTCTGTCTGGGGCAGTGTTGCTCTGTCTGCTACCATTCTGGCAGGAAACACAACGATGTCTTGATAAAGCAACCACTTTTATGGCACTGTCCTGGCAGGAAATGCAGTGATGTCTCTGGAAAAACAATTGTTTTTTGGGTCATTTTCCTGGCAGGAAACGCAGTGGCATCTTTGTTCAAAACAACCGGTTTTTGCTGCACTATACCGGCAGGAAATGCAGCTATGTCTCGGCAGAAATCAACCACCTTACTTGGCACTATCCCGGCAGGAAATGCAGCTATGTCTCGACAGAAACCAACCACCTTTCTTGGCACTATCCTGGCAGCAAATGCAGCTATGTCTCGGCAGACACCAACCACCTTTCTTGGCACTATCCTGGCAGCAAATGCAGCTATGTCTTGGCAGACACCAACCACCATTCTTGGCACTATCCCGGCAGGAAATGCAGCCATGTCTCGGCAGAAACCAGCCAGCTTTCGTGGCACTATCCCGGCAGGAAATGCAGCTATGTCTCGGCAGACACCAACCACCATTCTTGGCACTATCCCGGCAGGAAATGCAGCTATGTCTCGGCAGAAACCAACCACCTTTCTTGGCACTATCCTGGCAGGAAATCCAGCCATGTCTCGGCAGAAACCAACCCCCTTTCTTGGCACTATCCCGGCAGGAAATGCAGCTATGTCTCGGCAGAAACCAGCCAGCTTTCGTGGCACTATCCCGGCAGGAAATGCAGCCATGTCTCGGCAGAAACCAGCCAGCTTTCGTGGCACTATCCCGGCAGGAAATGCAGCCATGTCTCGGCAGAAACCAGCCAGCTTTCGTGGCACTATTCCGGCAGGAAATGCAGCTATGTCTCGGCAGACACCAACCACCATTCTTGGCACTATCCCGGCAGGAAATGCAGCTATGTCTCGGCAGAAACCAACCACCTTTCTTGGCACTATCCCGGCAGGAAATCCAGCCATGTCTCGGCAGAAACCAACCCCCTTTCTTGGCACTATCCCGGCAGGAAATGCAGCTATGTCTCGGCAGAAACCAGCCAGCTTTCGTGGCACTATCCCGGCAGGAAATGCAGCCATGTCTCGGCAGAAACCAGCCAGCTTTCGTGGCACTATCCCGGCAGGAAATGCAGCCATGTCTTGGCAGAAACCAACCACCTTCCTTGGCACTATCCTGGCAGGAAATGCAGCCATGTCTCGGCAGAAACCAGCCAGCTTTCGTGGCACTATCCCGGCAGGAAATGCAGCCATGTCTTGGCAGAAACCAACCACCTTCCTTGGCACTATCCTGGCAGGAAATGCAGCCATGTCTCGGCAGAAACCAACCACCTTCCTTGGCACTATCCCGGCAGGAAATGCAGCAATGGACTGGTACAAAACACCCACTTTTAGTGCCTAAAAAGTCGCTGTAAACACAACAATGATTCTTTAAAACAACTGGATTTGTGTTTGTTGGTCTTGAACAGTGGTCTGCAGCTTGGGCGGCGTCTCGGTGACATGCCATCCACCAGCCCCCTCCACCTGTTTATGACAAAGTCAGCGCATATACTATGTTTCTTTGGATTTGTGGTTTGCAGAAATGTACAATACCAACATTTTTCTCTGGCAACTAATCTGAAGACAGGAAGCGAGACTGAATTTCAAAATAAAGTAGACATTTTGTGACTAGTCTGGTGCACTTTGTGGCTCTGAACCTTTATTTAAGACTCTTATAAAGTTTTCTAAACAAAAACTGCAGAGTGAGATAAAAGTAAATCCCAGGAAGGTAAGAACTATTGTAACAGATATGACTGATTTTAGTTATTTAATTTTAAGTGGAAGCAGAGATCATGAAGATACAGACAAACATTTCTCATTTTGCATATTTGTATCTAATGTAGCCTCTTAGCTTTGAGTCAGCCAGACAACATTATGACAGAGCAGGTATATCTTGTGAATATGATATGAATAATCTCCACAGTGAGCTGAATTCCTTCCTCCAGCAGCCTCCCTCACCTCTGACCTCCCCTCCACTCTTTGTGTTTCCAGTCAGAACAGAGCCGTTGATTACATGATAAACTGTGTCTTTGTCTCGCTGATAAATTCACTCCTCACGCGGACGACGACAAGCTGGCCCATTGTTTGCTTCAAACACTGAAACTCTGTGCGGAGGAACGAGCTGAAACACGACCAGAGTTCCTGGAAACATCTGTCATTTATCTGTCAGTCCGCTTTTAGTTTGTTAAACAAGTGTCAGGAGAGAGAGCTCATTATTTCACTGCATAAAAGTAAGAAATATGATTCATTAAGTCAACAGATGGCATGATTCTTACTTATCATCACATCATTTTAAATTACAATATCACCATGACGACTTATGAATATATCATTTCAATGTATGTCATATTATTTGATATGTTACAATAAATATATATAGCAATATATTTGACTTGAAATTTTATTTCAAAAATTTGTGTAGAAGAAAAAGTTTAAAGGAAATAAATGAAAATTGAATTGAATTGAATTAAATTCAATTAAATTATATTTAATTTAAATTTTTCAGTTTAATGCAACTTATTTTTTTATTTGATTTAATTTTTTAAAAAAATTAATGAACATATTTTTTTATTTTATTTAATTCAATTTAATCATTTTCAATTTAATTCAACTAATTAATTCAATTTAATTTTTGAATTTAAAAAAAAAAAAAAATCGGGGCGTTGGTAGCGTAGTGGATAGTGTCGGTGCCCCATGTACAGAGGCGATGCCTCTGCAGCGGTCGCAGGTTCGACTCTGGCTTGCAACCCTTTGCTGCATGTCAACCCCTACTCTCTCTGTCTCACCCCATTTCACTCTGTCCTGTTCATTAAAGGCAAAAAAGCCCCCAAAAAATAATCTAAAAAAAAAAATAAAAAATCATAATTCAACTTAATTTTTAAAATTTGATTCAGCTTAATTTCATTCAATTTATTCTTTTATTTTTTTTTAAAATTCAATTCAACTAAATTAATTCAATTTATTTTTTTTAATTTTTCAAAAATTTAATTCAACTTAGTTAATTCAATTTAATTGTTTTATTAAAAAAATATTAATTCAACTTAAATAATTCATTTTAATTATTTTTTAAAAATTTAATTCAACTTTATTAATTCAATTTAATTTAGATTTTTTTAAAATCATAATTCAACTTAATTTTTAAAAAAATTTGATTCAACTTAATTTAATTCAATTCCATTCAATTAATTCTTTTTATTTATTTTTTAAAATTTAATTAAACTAAATTTATTCAATTTAATTGTTTTATTTAAAAAAATTAATTCAACTTAATTAATTCAATTAAATTGTTTTATTTAAAAAAATATTAATTCAACTTAAATAATTCATTTTAATTATTTTTTTAAATTTAATTCAACTTTAGTAATTCAATTTAATTTAGATTTTTTTAAATCATAATTCAACTTATTTTTTTTTTTAAATGATTCAATTTAATTCAATTTCATTCAATTAATTCTTTTCATTTATTTTTTTAAATTTAAACTAAATTTATTCAATTTAATTGTTTTATTTTTCAAATAAAGTAATTCAACTTAATTAATTCAATTTAATTGTTTTATTTAAAAAAATTAATTCAACTTAATTAATTCAATTTAATTGGTTCATTTTAAAAAATAATTCACCTTAATTAATTCAATTTAATTTAATTTTTTTTAAAAAAATAATTCAACTTAATTAATTCAATTTAATGTAATTCAATTTTTTAAGTTTAGTAACGTTTTACATTTCTCTTTTGTTTTTTGGTGTATTCTCTGACAAAACAAGAGAAATCAGCTTTTAAACTAAACAACAGGTACGATATTGGAATCTGTCGTCAGCCTGCAGGAGAAGTCACAGCGCTGACAGCTTCAGTCGGCCCTCCTTTCTTCTCCTCTGTTGTGCCTCTTTTTGCATTTCTTGTCGCCCGGGAGACGGCGTCCTCAAACGGCCGAGGCGTCCTCAGAGCTGGCCCCAGGGTCCCCCCGAGCTGAGCTGTCTCCGTGGCAACCGTCAGCAGCTCTTGCTGGGCTGGAGAAGGTTGCGCCAGGCTGCTGAGTCATCACCTGGCAGCCAGCGTTTACCCGGGACCAACACACACACACACACACACACACACACACACACACACACACACACACACACAAACTTGTGCTGAGGTTCGAGATGTTTGGAGTCTTTGATTTTGTTTTTTGAGGTTTTAATTTAATTTAATATTTGGCCATTTTTATGGTTTGTTTTTCAGCTTCTAAAGTCAGACAAGTTGCTTTAAGTACTTTCACCTACTGTGATCTCTGACCTTCTCATTATCCAACCAATTTCTTTTCTGTCCAACTCCTTTCTGTGAGGAAAAACCAAGCAAACGTCTAAGAAGTAACTTGTAATTCTCATAACTCTCCATGAGAGGGCAGCAGTCAGTCACGCACAAATCATACAGTTCCCAACAACCTCATCTCACATCTTAAATCATCTTATAAACACATCAAAATTAAAACTTCAAGGAGCCAGATCAAATGTTCACCCCTCTAAATGATCACATATTGTACAATAAATCAGTCGTCACAGCTTTAAAACCTCTTAACTTTAAGTTTTTATTAAGGAATTAAGTATAACGTGATGTTATTGATTTACAGGGTTAATGATGGAATCCAGAGTCTATAAATTGACTCCTGACGGACATTTTCTGGGTAAATTGAATTAATTAAAGGTACTGTAAGAGTTTTTTTTTACTAAATATACTACACTTTAAGGGGAAAATAGCATTTAAGAGGCGAGAATATAGGTAAATTGAGATTAAGGAATAAGTGGTTTGCAGTCTGGGGTCTTACACACTAACAAGTAACTAGTTTCGTGCCTCTGTGCTCACGTTTCTGTTATGGTTGTGGCTGTTTCGGCCTCTAGGGGGCAGCCAAGAGCCACAAACACGAGGGTCAAAAGGGCGTCTGTTCAATCTTTGTTAAAACTCTCATCGATCGCTCGCATTGATTCCTTTAAGATTCCCATTTAGTCAGCAGTCTGGGCTGCTCCCGTTCACCTCTCTGCTCTCTGAGCTGTTTGTGTGAAATAATAATAACCTGGAGTCAGTGTTGGAGGAAGTTTCAGACCCTTATAAATACCCTCCGTCATGCCTGGTGGTGTCATGGCGCCCGTCCTGGCTGCCGTCTCCCTCTGCTGGATTACCTCCTGGCGCTGCGTCCGTGCGCCTGGCTGCCGATCACAGCGTAATCTGGACAGATCCTCAATCTGTCAAATCCCATCTGGCTCATTTGGTTGTTCACACTGCAGCGGCAGACAGTAAACCCTGGATAATACGCAGGAGGAAAGTGTTTTCTGGAGGGTCAGGGCCGCCGTGAGTGTCACTCTGCCAGGTATTACCCTGAGTTACGGCCGCAATCAAGTGGTTTGTGAAGGTCGGCGGCTGTCGCCTGGAGCTCGGAGGTGATTTTCCGTCTTCCTGTCTGCTGCTGTCTCTTCAACACACACCTCCCTGCAAAGAAACATTCGTCTTCATAAGTTATCGGGCCTCTGATTCGCCCTTCACATCTGATTTTATTTAACTAAGAAAAACTGCCGACAGAGGGAGATCATATCAGGGAGTGAGTTTTATTTCAGGTATTCTTAAGAAAGGTGTCTTTGTCTTCATCATAGAAATTCAGTGAAGATGGATTCAGTGTCAACATGTTGCTGCCTCGCTTCCTGTGAGCGTGTAAGCCCATTCTGTCCTACATTAACATGTACGTCATGAATACTGAAGCTGGAATTTGACTCATACCAGGAGACTGAATAACAGTCGCACAGAAACCTTGAGGAAGACACGTCAAAACGTTGGTTCCTTCGGTGTCTCACATGAGACCAGGAGATTCGGAGACTCCCCAGGAGAAAATGTTGGCATTGTGCGTTTCCCAGCAGCACTTGATCAATCAAACCTGAATGTTTTAGCTGCATATCACAGCATTTCCCAGTCTTGTTTGTGGCACTAAATGTTGGTGGTTTTGACAGACACACTGCTGCATTTCCCAGTGGCGTTTAAGACACCAAAACTGGGTGTTTTTAGCAGCACGTCGTAGCGTTTCCCAGCAGCATTTGTGCCACCACACAAATTTCTAGTGGTGCATCGTGCTGTTTTACAGTGGCGTTCATGGCACAGAAACTGTGACTCATTTCACTTCCCAGCGGCGTTTCAGCCACCAAACTTGGATGTTTTTTACAGACACATCACAGTGTTTCCCCGCCGCTAAACCTGGGCGTTTTTTCCAAACATATCATGGTGTTTCCCAGCAGCGTTGAGCCCCAGAGCCCGGGTGCTTTTACCAAACCTGGGTGTCTTACAGTGGCAACTGAATCTGAGTGTTTTTAGTGTCATTGCCCAGCAGCGTTTTAGGGGGGTGGAGCCAGGTTGTGGAGGGCTTTATAGGTGGATATAATGGGGGATGGGAAAACAGTGGAGGTTATGAAGGACAGGGGTGATGTGGTTACAGGTGCAGGAGCGTGTGAGACGACGAGAAGCAGAGTTCTGGATATGTGATGATGGATCGTAGAGGAGGCACTTGCAGTAATCCAGTCTGGAAGTGATGAAGGCGTGAATGAGAGTGTCTTCAGCCAAACTGCCAAACGAGATATTAGGATGATCACTGAACACATCTCCACCACACAACAGTCTCTGGTTTGCTTAGAAGCGCTATTGCCTCTCAGGAGCAACATTCCCACGCTGTCGCACAGGAAATGACGCATTTGATGTAGAGTTCAAAGAGCGCATGCGCAGTTGGAAATGTCGGAGATGACGAGGCTAGCAGAGAAGCAACTGAAAGATGTCTGAAAACCCAAAGAAACGGCCCAGGAAAGCTTCCGAAGCCTCTGGAGCTGGTCCCACTGGTCCTCCCCAACCTCCGCGACGTTCAGAAGAAGGAAAAAAGGCAAAATGAGAGCGTCACTCGTATTGCCGACGTCATCGAATGGCACACGCTGACTGTAATTGTTGCAGTACTCGGGAAAACATGGCAGATGGCGCAAATAGGCAGAACTCCACAGGGCAGCTTTAAAGTAAAAGTGCCCAAAGAGAAATCTAAAGAACAATATAAAAAAACATACCCCAAAAATCAAAATTATTCAAAATAGTTCATCAAAATAGTCGCCAATGTTCTGTCATTTAGCTAACTTACAAACTGACAAGTTGTTTCAGCTATTCCTTTGTGAATCTGAACTTGTAACCAAAACTTTCAGATAAATATAGAAAAGTAAAAGGACAGTATTTCTCTCTGAAATGTTGTGAAGCACAAGTGTAACGTGGCATGAAAAGAACAGACGCAAGTAAATACAAGTACCTCAAATTTGTACTAGAGCAAAGTACGTGAGTAAATGTACCTGTTCACGCTCCCTCAGTGTTTATGAGTTAAACTGTTTCAGGATTTGGACCAATGGGTGGCGCTGAGGCATGACAAGCAAATGTCAGTGACCATGACTGACTGTAGTAGGTTGAAACAACTGTTAATCGAGCAAACACAGAACAAACGTTCACTAAGAGTGAGCACAATAATCCCTAAAAGTGTTCACACAACTGTAGTAAGTACAGCCGGTTAAACTGAAACAGGAAGTACACCTTAAGTCTTCAGAAGGACAGCAAACACAATCCATGTTAATGCCTCAGTCTTAACGTGCTCCAGTATGCAGATGACATTAGAGTATACTTTACATAAAGACAGTGACTGATTTTTAAGCTTTAACAGAAACACATCAGCTCAGTGAAGGTCTTGTTTTGGCGCCACTTCGAGCCACTGCGGCGGATTTGAACCTGCGCCCTCTCCGTTGCCATGGCGACCTCGAACGTGCCAGTGCGCGGGGCTGTGCAGCTGCAGAGTGGCCATCTCATGTCGCATCTTCCCCTCCCTAATCCCATAATCCTCTCCTGCCTCCACTCTCACCCCCCACCCCCGCCCGATCGGATTAGAGGCTCCTGGAACAGAGCGCTGTATCCTCCCCACACACACACACACACACACACACACACACACACATGCCTACCTCATGGCCTATATATTAACTTCCTCTTTCCAGTATGGGATAATTGGACTGACGGGAAACAATAAACAAGTTTACAGGACAGACTCGTCAGCGATGAATCACCATCAGCAACAACAGCATCAACCCCACTGTATCAGCTGTTCAGTCTTCTCTAACAAAACCTACCCACCGCCCTAAGGTGTTCAGAAAATATCTAAATCTTGAGATATTTATGATTCAGTGCAAAAATATTTTCTTTAAATTTCCAACAGGTTTTGCAACAAGCGAACATTAAAATGTTTAAAGACGCTGATCCACGTCCACACTGATGCACAAAGCCTCTTTAAATCTACAGTAGAGGAGTGCCCATGATTGTTGTTGGTGCCAAGTTCCGTACTGTTTTTAACATGTCTGCTCCACCTCCTGCACGTCACTGTCTGTCACACACTGGCTGGGTCGGCAGAGTTTTTTTTAGCTCCTTAATTGATTAACAAAGTGAACGAGATCACAGACAGATCACACAGCTGGTGGAAGTCCAGCCGCCCAGGAAGGAAGTGTTGTCTTTGCAGAACAGCTCTTCAGGTCTGAGTTATCTGTCTTTGTACCGGATGAGCTTTTCAGAGACAATCACGAGTGGTTACTGCTGATATTGGTACAGCATTGTCACACAAGTCTCACTTCGAAGTTGTCAAATCTGGCGCTTAGTAAGTGACTTGCGGTGTCAGTGACCGACGAAAGCAGCATGGTCAAGGGGAAACGCAGCAGAACAACAATGAAAGTTAAGGCAGCGAAAGTCCAAGTAGGGCAGGTGGGATTATGGATGGGACCAACAACCACTGACTTTCACTCGGGAGGCTGGTGTTCGCTTCCCGTAAGGCAAACCCTGTTCTCTTTTCCTAAACCCAACCACATGCATTTTTGTTGAAGGAAAAAAGTCAGTTAGCGTGTTGTACCGACATAGTGCTTTTGTTTTGAAAGAGACTGAATGCAAACTGTACATTTCCTGTGAAACCAGAAGTGTATTTTGAAAACAGACAATGCATGTAACAGGCTGAAGTTGACACGGCGTACCTTGGACGTCGTATGTGGACGTGGAAAGTCCATGACCAAACGCGGACATGTGACGAGGTCGAAGTGAGAATATGTTGACTGGTTGGCCCCTGGTTATTACCATTAGCTCAGCACTATTGCTGTTGTTAGCACTGTTCAGGCACAAAATGACAACAAAGCAAAACAAAATGACCGAAAAACGAAAAAAAAAACATGTCAAAGTGACACAAAACAGCCAAAAAGACAGAAAATTACCATAAGGATCATCATAAGGAGACACAAAAGGACTAAAACAAAACCCCACATAAAACAACCACATGAATGCACAAAACAACTAAAAAGGAAACAAAATGACTAAAAAAGAAATTCAATTTCTTCAAGGAGATACAAAATTACTTAAAAAAGTGACCTAAATGACTACAAAATGACAGACAATGACCAAAAAAGACATAGAATTACATTAAAGAGACACAAAAGTACCTTAAAAAGTGACCTAAATGATGGCAAAGACATAAAGCATCACAAAATGACTACAAAGCAACAGCAAACAACCAAAAAAGAAATAAAATTACATCAGAAACACAAAAATTATCTTAAAAAGTGACCTAAATGACTACAAATAGACATAAAGCATCACAAAACAACAGAAAATGACCAAAAAAGACATAAAATTATGTTAAAGAGACAAAAAATTACCTTAAAAAGTGACCTAAATGACGACAAAATGACATGACGCATCACAAAATGACAGAAAGTGACCAGAAAAGACATGAAATACGTCAGAGACACAAAAAAAAACCAAAAAGTGACTACAGAGGGACAGAAAACGTCCAAAAAAGACATAAAATTACTTCAAATAGACACAAAACAACCACAAGGAGACATAAAACAACCACAAGGAGACATAAAACGACTACAAAACAACAGAAAACAACCAAAAAAGACATAAAATTACTTCAAAGAGACACAAAACAACCACAAGGAGACATAAAACAACCACAAGGAGACACAAAACGACTACAAGGAGACACAAAACGACTACAAAATGACAGAAAACAACCAAAAAAGACATAAAATTACATCAAAGAGACACAAAACAACAACAAGGAGACATAAAACAACCACAAGGAGACACAAAACGACTACAAAATGACAGAAAACAACCAAAAAAGACATAAAATTACATCAAAGAGACACAAAACAACAACAAGGAGACATAAAACAACCACAAGGAGACACAAAACGACTACAAAACGACAGAAAACAACCAAAAAAGACATAAAATAACTTCAAAGAGACACAAAACAACCACAAGGAGACACAAAACGACTACAAAGTGACAAAAAACAACCACAAGGAGACATAAAACGAATACAAAACGACAGAAAACAACCAAAAAAGACATAAAATTACTTCAAAGAGACATAAAACAACCACAAGGAGACACAAAACGACTACAAAGCGACAGAAAACAACCACAAGGAGACATAAAACAACCACAAGGAGACACAAAACGACTACAAAGCGACAGAAAACAACCAAAAAAGACATAAAATAACTTAAAAGAGACACAAAACAACCACAAGGAGACACAAAACAACCACAAGGAGACACAAAATGACTACAAAGCGACAGAAAACAACCAAAAAAGACATAAAATTACTTCAAAGAGACACAAAACAACAACAAGGAGACATAAAACAACCACAAGGAGACACAAAACGACTACAAAACGACAGAAAACAACCAAAAAAGACATAAAATTACATCAAAGAGACACAAAACAACAACAAGGACAAAACCACTACAATGTGACAAAAAACAACCACAAGGAGACACAAAACGACTACAAAACGACAGAAAACAACCAAAAAAGACATAAAATTACTTCAAAGAGACATAAAACAACCACAAGGAGACACAAAACGACTACAAAGCGACAGAAAACAACCACAAGGAGACATAAAACAACCACAAGGAGACACAAAACGACTACAAAACGACAGAAAACAACCAAAAAAGACATAAAATAACTTCAAAGAGACACAAAACAACCACAAGGAGACACAAAATGACTACAAAGCGACAGAAAACAACCAAAAAACACAAAAAATAACTTCAAAGAGACACAAAACAACAACAAGGAGACATAAAACAACCACAAGGAGACACAAAACGACTACAAAACAACAGAAAACAACCAAAAAAGACATAAAATTACATCAAAGAGACACAAAACAACAACAAGGAGACATAAAACAACCACAAGGAGACACAAAACGACTACAAAACGACAGAAAACAACCAAAAAAGACATAAAATAACTTCAAAGAGACACAAAACAACCACAAGGAGACACAAAATGACTACAAAGCGACAGAAAACAACCAAAAAAGACATAAAATTACTTCAAAGAGACACAAAACAACAACAAGGAGACATAAAACAACCACAAGGAGACACAAAACGACTACAAAACGACAGAAAACAACCAAAAAAGACATAAAATAACTTCAAAGAGACACAAAACAACCACAAGGAGACACAAAACGACTACAAAGTGACAAAAAACAACCACAAGGAGACATAAAACGAATACAAAACGACAGAAAACAACCAAAAAAGACATAAAATTACTTCAAAGAGACATAAAACAACCACAAGGAGACACAAAACGACTACAAAGCGACAGAAAACAACCACAAGGAGACATAAAACAACCACAAGGAGACACAAAACGACTACAAAACAACAGAAAACAACCAAAAACGACATAAAATTACATCAAAGAGACACAAAACAACCACAAGGAGACATAAAACGACTAAAAAGCAACAGAAAACAACCAAAAAAAACATAAAATTACATCAAAGAGACACAAAACAACCACAGAGAAGCACAAAACTACAAAAAATGTGCTTAATGACTAAAAAGAGATGCAAAACCACCACCAAGTCTGTGTGTCTTACTTCTATGTAGAAGAGGTGGTGGGGCCCTTTACATGTCTGTGCCCTGGGGCCCATATTCTCATAATACGCACATGCTTACAGACATGAATGAAGTTATATTGAATGAAATGAGCCTTTGACCTTTTGTCTGCGTGTACATTTATAATCATATTACCCACATTTTTAGCTTGACTGCCTCCAGATTTGGACTAAACTGCAAACTTTTAGTCACCTAACATTAAAAAAATGAAAAAATGTTTTTATATAAATCAGAAAATATTCAGTCTGACATGTTTAACCATCCGTCACCATCTAGTCTGCATCAAACTAAAGAAAGTCATCTTCTTCCTCGGTGTTATGACAGTCTCGTAGCGAGCGCCCAGCGTGACAATGACCACACGGAGATAATCTGTCTACCGAAACCTCCCCCGCACACGCAGAAAACAGCTCCTGACAACCACAACACCATATGGTGAACGCTAAGCTGCCGTCAGGTCATAACAGCAACACTTCAAACTCTGAGAGAGGCTGCCCCGACTCCTCTGCAGCTGTCAGGGGGGATTACTGATGTCGAACTGCGCTCACTTCCAACTGAATAAAATAAGTTACACAAGGCAGAGGGGTAATCCTGTTTCTGAAAGGATCCCGCACGACTGATCTAGACACTTTAGGAACTCAAAACATAATACTTTGAACTTCAGAATTTGAATATGTCGTTTATCTGTGCAGACTTTTACTCATAAATGATGCCAAAACACTGATAACTGCCCCATCTTTATTGATTAGAGGGTTATTCAGTTCACCTGTTCCTCACCTGCGAGGAATTTAGAGCAGCTTGGTGCATTTCTCTTCTGGGCCAATCAGGGTGTGACGACGCCCTTTCTTACAAAGTAAATTTGAGATGTTGGTTGCACCTGAACGCAGCTTCGTTCCCTCCTAACGTTTATTGGATGTTAAATTAAGCAGACAACTGACGACAGCATGAATAATTACAGACTACTGAGGTGGATTCATCGATTTGAGGCTGAAATCAAAATCAAACGAGCAGCCAGAAGCTGCACAATTTAGCTGAAACTTCTCGCTCAAGAGGACAGGAAGTGTTCCGGCGCCTCGCTCAAGGACGCCTGGATGAATCGGTGACCTTTTCAGTGACAGGAAGTGCCCTCCATCCTCCTCTGATGTGAGCGCTCAAACAGCTGCGGCGGCGAGGACTTGAAACAGAAACGAGAGAGCTCATTATGATAATAGGAATCTGCCGGGGAGCTTCTCAACGAGATTAAAAACAACTTGATTAACCCGTCTGTCAGTGACGCGGCCCCAACCGGCCCGTCAGCTGCTTTGAAATCCTGAGAGTGAAATGAGAATCACAGCATCCGAAGATAAAAGATCCACGAAGAAAACAGTGCGACCAGACCGGGAAGAGCATCTTAACAAGTGACTATGTTTTAATCTGCTGCTTCTCTTTGACTCTGACACATGGGGGAATACATATCACGCTGAACACAATCCATACTCATCCCATCTCTGCTTGATTTAATCTTCATCTGTCCCACATGGAACCTGACACAAATATCCTCTTAGACTTTTGATTTCCCCCTTAAACATCACTTTAATTTCTTCAGATCTTGTTATAGACATTTGGAGATATTCCAAATTTCCTCAAAGAACTTTCAAAATTCGAGGATCCTGATTAATTTAAAAATGAAAGACATATTTTGCTTCAACTAAAGAGACTATAGCCAGAAGTTTTTTGAGATATTCAAATATCCATCCATCCATTATCAACCACTTATTCGAAGCCGGGTTGTGGGGCAGCAGGCCAAGCAAAGTATTCCAGACATCCCTTTCCTCCTGGGGGATCCCAAGGCGTTCCCAGGCCAGACGAGATATGTTCTGGGTCTGCCCCGAGGCCTCTTACCAGTGGGACGTGCCCAGAACACCTTCAACAGGAGGCGCCCGAAGACGATCCTGATCAGATGCTCGAACCACCTCAACTGACCCCTTGAGAGACGAAGGAGCAGCAGCTCTACTCTGAACTCCTGACCTTATCTCTAAGGCTGAGCCCAGCGACCTGAAGGGAGGAAACCAATATTGTCCGCGATCTCAATCTCTCAGTCACTACCCATAGATGAGGGTTGGGACATAGACGAACCGGTATTTCGAAAGCTTTGCTTACGGCTCAGCTCCCCATTCGCCACAACGGTCCGGCACAGTGCCCGCATCAATGCCAATGCCCTGCCAAACCGCCGATCCATCTCACGCTCCATTCTACCCTAACTCGTGAACCCTGAGATACTTAAACTCCTTTGTTTGGGGCAGCAACTCTCTCCAAACCCAGAGGGGGCAATCAACCATTTTCTGGCAGAGAACCATGACCTCAGACCCCCCGACTCCTGACTGCTTCACACTTGGCTGCAACTTTGAGACCAATTTACACAATTTAAGAGTCTCGTATCCAGATAAAGTCCATCGCCGTCATTTACTCATGTGTGTCTTAATTTTCTTGGGCTTCATGTAAATCAGGGTCGACCCTCCGCCGGTCCAGAGGGAGGTGTTGATGCACTGAACTCTGCCAAAACTGCCAGAAGAGGAAGAACATCTGAACTTTAGTTGGTGATAGCTACCTAACAACGATCCATCCAATCAAATTTCTGAACTACAAGTGAGACGAAAGTTTCTCATGGACTCATGGAAGAACTTGACAGACCCATTCAGCACCCTCTGAGATGACCTGGATTCAAACCCAGAACCCTGTCACTTTTAGCACGTTGTTCTACTTGTTGAATGTCACTGCAGCTCATTAAATCCTCCTAATCTCCATAAATCAGCCGTCCCGCTCACTCTCCCTGTGTACACCCTGTTTGGTCCTGAGGTGAAACAGCCATTTAACCTTTTTATGGAGCTTTAATTCTCATTTGGCCTTCCAACGGAGTTCTCATGCTTCACCAGCTTGCCCAGTTAAATGAGATTTATACGACTTCAGGATGGCCCGTCCAAACTCTCTCAGGTTTTAACAGCCGCACGTGCCAACGCGAGCCACGTTCGATGACTTCCGGTGGTTCCGCTGAAAGTGACCGGCCTCGTAAAGTGGATGTCTTGTCTCCTCGGCAGCTCCATCAATCACGGCTGATAATTATGATGGATGGGGGAGGAGCTCGGGCAAATGAAGGCCGAAAAACATTTAGCCGAGCACAGCGAGGAGGTGTGAGATTAACGCAGATGAGAGTGAGCGAGGGAGGGTGAAGGTGCGGCGTTTGAACATCAGTAAATCATTATCACATTAACACTGAGGTGTCAGTGTGAGGACTGTAAACACACCAGACTGTCTCTGAGGGGAAACCGCTTTCATGTGGTCAGATTTTGGAAGGAAACCTGATGGAGAAAATATTCAGTACTGAAGTAAAAGTACTGATAGTATACTGTGAAAATACTCCACTACAAGCAAAAGTCCTGAAATCAAAACCTCACAGCATTGATCATGCAGTCAAATGTTCCCTGTCAGTGTTTTCACATTCTGTCTGATGTTTTTGCTTTAATGTTCCTGTTGCATTAACGTTCCTGCTGTAGATGTTTAAGGTTGTGCTTGTTTTAACTCCTTTATAAACTGTTGGTTAGTTTAATCTGCAGCAAAGCATCATAGTCTATAAAATCATTAACCTGCTTGAGGAAAAATGTCGTCCTAAGTCAGATTCAAAATCACACTGAAAATCAAAGTGAAAAACTGAAATCTCAAACCGTCTGGGCTCCTGATGAGTCGGCGGATGGTGTCCTGGGTCCTGGTCATCAGTGAGCTCCTGGACAGTCTGTGGTGGTACTTGGAGGAACCCAGGGCCCTCTGCACCAGCGTAATGTCTGACAGTCACTCTGATGGTTTCATCCTGGTACTGTTGGCTATGACATGGAGGTCTGTGTGACCCTCCAAGGATCTGCCTCCCCAGACCGTCACTGACCCACCACCAAACCGTTCATGCTGGATGACCACGGCGTCTCCAGACTCGGGGTGCCAGCGGTGGACCTGCCAGTTCTGGTGTTCTCTGGTGAATGATGGAGCTGCCGTGGGTTTCTCCTGGTTCTGGTGTAACGGCCGGTCTCCTGGTATCTCCTCCGTGCTCTTGCGACTGTGCTGGTTCGGCCTCATGCTACCAGTAGTGACAAGGACAACTAACTGACTTGGTGTATCCCTTTCTATGTGACATTCTTTGTCGTGTTGTTGATATACGAATGCGTCTGCTTGTAATTCAAGCTTTTAAATTGAACTGAGTGGTCATGAACATCAGGTATGAATTGGTCATTGTATCAAAATCTTGTTTACCGGTGCCCTCAACCCTCTTAAACTCTCCCAGGTGATCCAGCTTGTGTTGCCATGGGAAACCCATGCATACAGAGCTTTGTGGGTAATTGGTGTTGCAGTAAAGTGGGTGACAGCGTGGGTTCAGCAATAATGATTGTCACAAAAGGAGACTGTGCAGAGAGGATTTAACTCCATAGTGCTGAATGACATTACCTGGACGAACTCTCTGTATCTATCTGTGCACTGATTGATCGCTCGGTGTCGTCTGTGAAGCTCAGGATGAGATTTAGCCCCCAGCTGTAAAGCTGTCTTTGCGCTGAAGTAATTACTTCACACTGGAGTGGAGTACACACGCACGCAGATACAGAGTTCACCTTTTAAAATAAATCTGATATAAAGCTGCAGCCTTTTCCCTCAAACGTTTTGAAACACAAATTCTTCATGTAAAACTGGATTTAAAGCTGCGTTCAGCAGCTGCCGGCAGCAGGAAGTTTAATATCCACAGACTGAGATTAGGACTGTAACAGAGTTAAATAAACATTTCCTGTTCAAAGTGAGTCGCTCTGAAGCTACAGGCACTGCTCTCAAACACTGCAGAAATAAATCTCAGTGGATATAAACGCAGCATAATTGTATCTTTACGTGACGACTTTGTGCTTTTTCCTCTTTAACAAGATGTATTTATGTCATCTCAATCTTCTCAGGTGCACCCACGCAACAATGATCGTGTTTTATTTACTCTGTTCCAGTATAACTGAGGAGCTGGAGGAGCCCCAGGTTACGGAATATTTTCTCCATTGTTTTTCCCCCAACTGGAATTTTACTTTTGACGATAACCACAGTATAGCTGAACACAGAATTGCAGGAGTCTCCTGGATAAATACCCAGTACTGTTATGCTGTGGCTGTCACTTTTAAATCTTCCGAATTTACCAAATCTTCACCCCTAAAAGTCGTGATCAGGAACTATGGGGGGGTTGCACATCAGGGCCGCTGCATGCAGACGAACCTATTAGCCAAAGTCAGCGTTTGGGTGGAAGATCTCACAGAGCAACAGCTCCATGTTATCTATTCGGACTGAGCCTGACAGAGCACCATGGCCCAGTGCCATGGCAGGTCTGGGGGTGGGCCCCGGTGTGCCCTTACTGCACGAGGTGCTTGAAGCCCAAATATTCTGTTTCATCAAGGTCTTCTTGAATCGCCCTTCGTCTGTCCCCTCTCCTGGGAACACTTTGCCTTGGGAGACCCTGACAACACAACTCTGAGGTTCCACCGGGACATGCAAACCCCTTCACCACGTTAAGGCGCCGATTCTGGGAAGATGCCTTCTGGGTGCCTCCGGTTGGAGGTGTTCTGGGCATGTCCAACTGGTAGGAGGCCAGTTCGGTTCTCTGGTGAATGGCAATCGAGCTGCACGGTGCTGGGCACACTGGAGGGATGATATATCTCATCTGGCCTGGGAACACCTTGGGGTCCCCCAGGAGGAGCTGGAAAGTGTTGCTGGGGAGAGGAACGTCTGGGGTGCAAGACTATCCGTCCTTGAACTACATAATCTGATGCAAAAAAACGCCTTAAATTTGTTACGTAGATCCAGCAGGACACTCCCTTAATCAGTCAAGGTTTTGTTGTGAATTTAAAGCTGCATACGTCAGTATCGCAACTCATATGGGAGTAACTGGTTAGTTTATTACAGGTTCAATTTCTTCAGCCACAAACTCTCTCCATGCACAGACTGACCTCTTCATAATTCTTATTTCTCTCATTGCATTGTTGATATTTCTTGTGAAGTGTATTTCACAAGTTAAAAAGGATGTTTTTGAGACGAGATGTGATGATACAAATACATCTTTTCAATAAACTGTATGACCTTTTTTTTTGCAATAAACACATAGCCAACCAAACCTTAAGCTGGTCATTCGTCAATCAAGTTTGTGAAGATCTGAAACTTTTCTCGATCAAATATATTCAAACCACTCTCTAAAATGGCCATTTACAAGGTTATTCTGTCTATTTTCAGGAAACTATTGAGAGTGAAATGTGAATTTAGTGAGCCATAAATCACTTGACCTCATCAATAACAGACATCCCTCATTTTCACCTCACAAGATGAATCCCCGACATCTGCCAAAAGACTGTACATCCATCTGTGAAGGGAAGACATCATTACCCTCTGTTGATCATCGCGTGTCTCGTCTGAGTGTCCTTGAGCGAAACTCTAAATCCCCCCCGCTCGCTCCCTTTGTAAGTTCCCGTGGATAAGAGCAGCAGAAGATGAATGCTGTAGGAATGCGCTTGGTGCAGAGGATCCAGGCAGTGAAATGATAATCATTTAGTAACCAGGGATTTGAGGATTTAAGGATCTGAGGGCCGCCCTTCAGAAAGGAGCATCATTTGGTTTCATCGTGTTGTCAGAGTGGGTTCCTCTGCATCTCAAATGGCAGATTGAGGTCTCAGTGTGGAGTAAACCTGCTCTTCATTTGCAATCGGATCAGCCGCATGAAAAACACGCTGACAAGCTACAGAAAGACAAACTGAACACATAAGACACCACAAGCTTTCTCCTGAAACTGACCACTTAACCAAACCTCCACAGGATTACAGCGGTGATTTATGGTTTGCATCAATGCAAATTTTATACATTCATCACCAGGAATTAACACTAAATCCTAAAAATGCTGCCTAAGGACAGAAGAGGCTGCAAATTTCAGGTGTGTGTGTACTTGCCTGAAGATACAGCCGACTAATCCGCGGCCTTTTCCCGCTGCTATACCGCTGAGAAAGTGATGAATAAGTAATTTCCCTTGAACAGGTTGCGCAGCCTCAAGTGTGGAGATGGAGTGAATGGACAGATGGAGGCGAGAGACAGAAATGGGCCTGGGAAAAGAGGATGTATAGAACAATACTGTCCTGTTCTCTCAGCAAAATCTCCACATTTCCTGCAACTGTGTTTTTCATGTAGACGTTTGGCACCACGAGTGCAGATTACTGTACTGCAGTGTCTTTTTATGCAGAGGAAAATGCTGGCTTTGAACATTTCTGCAAACCACAAATACGTTACATTTGTATGTTTCTTACAGTAAGTGTCGTATTAACATTTCTAAAGTGACGTGGTTTATGAACTTACCTTGTCATCAGGAAGTAGAAGGGATGGTGGAACACACTGACGTGAGGCCTGCCAACTTGCAGACTGCTCTTCAGAACAACAAACAGCGAAATCGGTTGTGTTTTTATAGCCAGCAGTAGCTGCTTTTCCAGCGGCATTTTCACCACCAATCAACTGTGTTTTTTGCAACCCCTTGCCATTTTTCCATCGGGAATAGCACCATGAAAAAGCGATTGTTTTTTAACAAGACATCGCGGAGTTTCCCACGGGGAAAGTGCCGTGAAAAGTAGTGTTTTTTGCTGCCACAAAAAGTGGTTGGTTCGGTGCTTTTCCTGCTGGATAGTGCTTGAAAGGTGTTTGTTTTTGACAAAGACATCGCTGCATCTCCTGTCAAGATTGTGCCACGAAAAGCTTTTTTGTTGCCTGCTTGGATAGTGATAAGAAATGTGTTGTTTTTTTTACCAAGACACTGCTGCAGTTCCTACTAGGATAGTGCCACAAAAAGTGGTTGCTTTTTACCAAGACATCACTGCATTTCCTGCTGGGATAATGCCATGAAAAGTAGTGTTTTCTTGCTGCATTTGCTGCCGGGATAGTGCCATAAAAAGTGATTGTTAAGTATTCATTTTCTGCTGGGATAGTGTCATAAGAAGTGGTTGTTTATTAACAAATTATGCTGCTCTTCCTGCCAGGATAGAGCCACAAAGAGCGGTTGTTTTTTATGGAGACATCGCTGTGTTTCCTGCCAGAATAGTGCCACGAAAAGCAATGCTTTATTAATAAGTTGTCGTGCTTTTCCTGCGGGGATAGTGCCATGAAAAGCCGTAGTGCGCTGGCTCTGGAGGACTGCTGCCCAGAAGAAGGTGAAGGTCACTGCCTGCGTTTTGGTTTAAACCTGAATGGACTGTGAGACATGTGCTGGAGTAGCCGGGCGGCAACAGGCACATGTGAAAGTTAATTTTGTTGTTGTGAACTGGGAAGTACTTAATAAAACTGCATGTGAATGGAGTGCTGAATCCATGCGTCTCCATTTAATCATTATCAGGTTCATAGCAGTTTAAGAACGTCCTCTTCAGCTGACATGTTTATTTAAAGAGCATCACGACAGATCTGATTCTCAGATTCTTTTCTGCCATTTAGTTCTCACCATTTTCAGGGATTCCTGTTTTTGCATTCAGGCAGCATCTGAAATAAACCAAATTCCTGGCGTCTCTTCCCATAACCAACCTGGCTGACAAGCAAACGCTCAGTTATTCTGATGCAAAGCGAGCCGGGCTGATAGTGAGTGTCCTTGATAAAGCAGTGAATAGAAGGGGGTCCTTTTCAGACCCCACAGTTCCCATTCAGCCCCGATGAATAGACGCGTCGAATCCAGTCTGAGCCTCTAATAAGAGCTGAACCTCGGGGCAGCAACGGCCACTCCGAGTGAGTCGTGTTCAACAGAAACCATTTACCTCTTCATACAAACCCCCTGCTTCCTGTGCCAACTTTCTCCGGAGGCGTCTGCATGTCAGACTCTTTGTCTCAGACAGTTCATGTTCTTAAAATCTGCTTAATAACATGTATTAAAATACAATCTGCTCCTGTGAGATCCCATTAAACTGTATCTCAGCTGTGTGCAGGAGAATGAAATGGTGACAGCAGCAGCGATTGAAAAGCAGATCATGCTGCAGAGATATCAACACAACAGCGACACTGGAAAAATATTTATCTGCTTCTGTGGTGATATGATTGAAACCTAGCCATCTACATGTGTCAGGTCAGGATTACAGCTTCTCTTTTGTTGGCTTCATCGGGCTGCAGCCTCCATTTACCAGTCAGTGTGTCCCAGCTCTTATCTCAACAACTATGGGATGGACTGCCATTAAATTTGGTACCAATACTCAGAGGATGGAGCAGCTGTCTGAGCTGAGCTATTATTTTTGAATTTAACCCCCTAAGATCCAGGATTTTGTTTGCTATGCACAACAGGAAGTAGTTTCAGGGGGAAAATAAAGATGTCCTTACACATGGCTGTGCAACGGCTAAATTGCAAATAAAAAAGAACAAAGAACAGGGTTTGGCTTTACAGTCTTACAGGAAGCAACACCGGCCTCCCAGGTGGTTGTTGGATCCGTCCGCCACCCTTCCCAACCGCCCGACTCGGACTTCCTCTCGCTTAACTTTTGTTGTTGTCAGCCAGGTGCCATTAAACGTATTGGTGATCGACTGCGGATCATGCTGACGTTAAAGGACAGCTTTTTTTAGGTGGTGTCCGACGCTGGAAGTCGAGCGAGACCAGGTTGGATAGGTGGACTGATGGTGTCAGTGGATACCGCAAGCAAGCTGGGAGGCACCTGTCGCAGTGGTATGATACATGAACACATGGTTTGAAACACTGCCGGTAGTGGCATAATATAAGGAGCTGGAGAGTCCCTATAGGGTGGGTGGTAAGGGTGGTGGATGGGTCAAACCAAACCCGGACTTTTACCCACAAAGTCGGTGTTCCCTTCCTGTATGAAGAACCAAACCATGTTTTTTACTAAGCCTAACCATAGACCCTTTTCCAGTGCAAGAACTTTTCTCATGTACCTGGGCTTTTGAAAAGCCTTGGCACGTTTCCACCGAAATTACCCAGGGAAAAAACTTTCCCTCAACCCCAAACCTACCCTGGAAAAAGTACCTAGAAGGGAGGGTAGGACTTTTGAGATTACTTGAAATTCTTGAGGGGTGGGGCTGTTTGCAGAGGAAGCTGATTGGTGGACTCACACTCGCAGCGTTCCGCACTTCCTGGCACGGGCAGCTGCTGCAAACTTTATTTCATTTCTACAAGCGTCACTTCGTTCGTGTTTTGATTAAGAATGGATACTGAAACCTGGTACTAAATTAGCCCCGGGGCTAAATTATCAAAGACCATAGTATTGACAAGCTCTAATGTATCGGTTCTTTTGTGCAGGCGCTGATCTCCTCCACATACACACATATAGGACACAAGCCGAATCATCTACGTCATCACTAATTTGAATAAATTTTCCGGAACTTTGAGGTGCTAGGAAATGCACAAGCAAACCACACAGATTACCAGGGATTATTTCACCCAGGTAAATAAATTCCTGGTAATAAATGTTCCTGGAAATGTTGGTGGAAAAGGGGCTCGTGCCTTTGTTGACCTCCTGGAAAGTCAACAGCTGACGCTGAAGGATGCCTAGCGTGTAATCCGTAGACGTGAAAGTCTGTTAACAAAGTGGTGATATGTGACGACTTGGAATGAGAACGTCTTGGCAGTTCAGTAGAAAGAAAGTAGTTCCTACATGAAAGTGCTCCCGACAAGGTCTGTGGATTATCTTGAGTAACCAGGTCATGATTTCTGGAAAGAGACATTGATGGTGAGCTTTTCAAATCTGTCTTTTGGCACAAGCGTCTAAGTGTCTCCTAGTTGCATTATACTGGAGGGAAGGCAGACATCTTGGATATCTCCAACACTCGGCAACTCACACCAAAACTATCTAGATATTTAACCTCTCTAACTCCGCCAGGACGCCGACGTCCTCGCTCCCCCCCTCCTCTGTTAAATGGTATCTCCCAGGCGCACTATGTCATCAAACCATGTGATGTTTGGTATTGCTGGATTCAGGAAGCTCTCGACTTTTCAAAAATAACATAATTTTTCTTTTATTTATTATGTATTTCGCACCAGGGCAGCCTAAACACACAAAGTCCAAAATCGTGATGAGTGGTGACAAGTCACGTCGTGCTGTTTTTCGACGATATACCGTCTAGAAAGTGGGATCACGACTTTCATGTTTCATATGGCTTTATTTGGTGATATTTTATAGTATTTCTGTGTCATAAACAACATCAGCTATCATAATCACACCTGATTTCAATAAGGTACAATGTTTGAAGCTGGCTGAGTGTTGTTTGATCACTGATAGTACCATTTTGAAGCAGAGTGACCGACTTGTCATTTGGAGCTCCGCCTGGATCTTTTCATGGTAAAAACACTGTAGAATGGTCATACTTTGAGCAGTCTTCTTCAAATTTGAAACAAGTGTTCATTGATAGTGTGCCTACAGCCCCACAGTGTCATTTACCTGCTCAGATGAAGCCACAGACAGTTATTCATCCTGAAACACATCTTTTATTTTATTTTTAGGCAAAATCTTCAACTTTTTATTGACTTCAGAGGCCCATTACTCTGTCTCTGTATCACCTAGAGTGTTTCTGACACTTTCACAAGAAACTTCAGAGAGTTTGCTTTCTGGCAAGACCTCATGCATGCATGTAGTCAGAGCGGTTCAGAAGCTACAGTCATTTTAATTTGGGTATGTCGTTTTAGGCGTTTTTGCTACAGAATGGGGGTGAAGTGCAAGAGGATAAATAGCAGTACAGGTATGTTGGGGTGAACTGTCTCTTTAAGAAGCTGGAACAAGAGAATATTTGCAATTTTCCTTTGGTGGATGACTTTAAACAAGCAATCAATCACCTTATTGATTACTCAACTAATTGTTTACTACACACAGGGAAGAAAAAAGTAAATGTTTGTGCCCCTTGAACGTCCTTCGATTGGAAACAGGAGAAAGTTTGACAAACTTACAAACGAGTTTTCCACTAAATCTTTGGTCTCCCTGAGTGGACGTCATGTTTTCAAGGCGAGCAGACCAGAAATCAGAAACAGACATAAAAATGATTTTCTGTCGAATCCAACTTCCAGAGACAGTTTTGGAGTAAATATACAAAACAAATCTGCAAACAAAGACGCAGCTGAATAATGCTTCAGGTTCAGTCTGTCGAGCTGCACCAGGCTTTTCGTCATGTGAAATAAATGAAACCTTCAGCCTGTGTGATTTAGCCGGTGGCCTCCTCAGCCCTGGCCGCCGAAAACGTCTGAGAAATCCTTTTCTAAAAGCGAAGGTCCAAGGTGACTCCTGCTTGCTGAATGGATATCGGCGCCGTGCTCTGATCTCCAGTCACTTCATAAGTCGCCCTACAGATATCCATCATATCCCCCTCGGCCTCTGACAGAGCAGAATGAGAGAGCATGCGGAGGGCGGTCAGATAAATCACCATGCTTTCACTTTTCTGGAGCTGCTGTAGCATTCATCACACACTCTGTGTACAAAGAGGAAGGTAGAGCGATGCCTGATGTTTTCTAAAATCCCGCAGCTTTGGGGATGTGATTGAACCGTTTGAGTCCAACACAAAAGCTCGAGCTGAATAAGATAAGAACTCATGAATTAACAACAAAAAGACTGAGAAGTGAAGGCTGGAAGTGAGGACTTTTTCGCCCTTCATGTTGGTTGAGCTTGGTCTTTTGAGAGCATATATTAAACTACAAATAAAAGGCAGGAGCAGGGGTAAAAATAGCTCGCCGAAACGTAGGTTGCAGAACTGAACTGATCCGATCTGATGAAGCTGCACCAGCACCTGATTCTTACATGATTAAGTAGGACGATGCATTTAAGTACAGCTGTTAAAGCAGCTCCTCCTCCTGTTGTCTCCTGCAAGCTGTTAGCGCTCGGTCTAATTAGCTGCCTTGTTGAAAAATTTGGTTGCTGCCTTTTAAAGCTCCCTCAGGCATGGCTGAGAGGGGAGCAGGAACTGCGGCATGTGCTGCACAGCTCCACATTTTACAACTTTCCTACTGAGAGCCGATCAAAGTTTTCTTCCAGCTTTGGTATTTGACGTCTTTGAGGTCATTCGGGATCTTGAAGCGATGCTGGATTTAGCGGGGCGCAGTGGGAAGTCCAAACTGTCAGGGAGCAAAGTGGCGTCACTCTGACTCCTCTGACAGCGATAGATCAGGTGTGCAGACGGGTGAGCGTACGCAGGGCTCGAACTTCTCTCTCAAGCTCTCTTTTTCATATTTCACCAACTACTTCTGTCAGTGTTTATGGGAACAGCTGAGCGCTAAACTATAAATGCAGGCTGGTATAATTCATCGCATCAGGACAACAGAGACTCACAAAAGATGCAGAGTTGTTGGAGAAGGACTGGGGCCAGGGGGAGGTGATGGCAGTTTGATTTTCTGTTCTCACACAGACACATTAAATTCAGATAACCCAAACTACATCACTGATGCTGCTTTAATGTCATGCAAGAGTTTTGGATATTATGAGTTTCCAACTTCTAAGTAGCGTTTCATAGATGTCAGAATTGTGACTGAGACACTCTTGGACCTTGTAAAGGATCTCTGTGAGAAAGTATTAGGGTGAGGTCATCAGCATAAAACACAGCAGGAGGAAGATACGAGATTTTTGAGAATAAAGTCCAAATGTTGAAAGCAAAATTGAACTTTCAGTATTATCCCCGGCATTTTAAAAAATCAGAGACAAAAGGATTTTTGGAGAGACTGATGTGACACCGACACCTGCCAAGCTGCAGACATCACTGCGTTTTCAACGACTTTTTAGCAACAACAAATGCGGGTGTTATTTAGCGACCCATCTCTGTGTTTCCAGCCAGGATAGTGGTGCCAAAAGCAGGTATTTCAAGCCAAGACGGTCCGTGTATCATTCGTTCATTCCATTTTCAATTTAAAATCAAAAAACGAAAAAACGGTTTGTTTTTCTTATTTTTGATTTTATGCTCACATCAAAAATAGCAAATTGAAAAATGGGGCATGATTGAAATTTGATTTTGATTTTTCATTTGATCCAACTTGCATGACCCGGAATTATTTTCTACAGAAACGCATTGCATTCACTGGATAAAAAAAAATTAGACAACGATGCCCAGCAACAGGTCAGAAAGAGCAATGAGTCGTTAAGGGTGCTGTCAGACAGTCTGAATCAGGGACTCATGTTGTTCCAAAGTTGTATAATTGCCTAGAGTTGGTTCGTGTTCTCACGGCAGCATTTACAAGAGGACCAGATCAAATGCCTTGTGTGAGAAGCTGCTCTTGATTGGTCAGATTTCCATGTGGGAGAAATCCAGGAAGTAAAGCAAACGTTGAAGAAGAGTACACTTGCAAGACCGCCTCTTCAAGAGGGTCTCAGTGCAACCATGAGTGTGATTGCTGTGTTCACACCTGCCCGAACGAACCGCACTGAAGGGGCAGACGAATTTGAGTTGAGCATGGCAGGTTCCTCGCCTAAGTATCACGCCATCCACCTTCCAAGTATTTGTGAAAGTTCGTCAAAGTTGATCTATGACCACTGGCCTCTGAGCCTCAGCTCTTCCTCCCCCTATCCTGACTCTCCTCTTGCTCCTTTTTTCCACGTCCTCTCCTACTTGTCGATATGTAATTTGAACGGGGAGCCTGAACTGAGTCATTAAATTCACTCCTGATTTACTTCAAGGGGACAAAAACAAGACGCCTACTGCTAATATCCATCAGAGACAACACAGAGCTGAGATCTGAAACGAACTCACACTTGCAGAGCTTCTGGTTGCTATTTCTGTTTCTGTTGTCAATAAAGAAACTGTTTCCACAAACAGCACATAAACGCAATAAAACCGGCCCTGGAGTCAGTAACGATCCGCACATTGTGAGACTTGAACAGGCTCTATAAATAAAGTTGAGTGGAGCTGCGGGGGAAATGGCTCGTGCAGCAGGACGGTCTCCTGCTAATGAGCCGCCGTTCGTTGAGGGTTTGGTGATTAAACGCTGTCAGCGAGCTAGAATCCCTCTGCGGCCGCTGTCGTCTGGGCAGCACCATTAGTGATCATAAAAACAGTGGTAGGAGCTTTATTTTAAAGGGTTCTGTCTTGTGCATGCAAAAAGGACGTGAATTTCACAATAAAACATTATAAAAAGTCAACTTTCTATATAAATAAAACATCAGTCTGGTGTCTGATGAGATTTATTTGCTTTAAATGAGAATCACTATTTACAAGAGCGTAAAAAGGCTCACACTGTATGTATGTATGATTGGTCTCTCCCACACTCAGAAACAGCTTCAGTCTAATAGACTTTCATCTCGTCAAACGATTTGTTCTCTCCGCTGTATAAAGCTGCTGTCACTGCAGAGCGGGGAGGTTGCTCTGGAGCTGACAACGACTGGAGAAGACGACAAAATGTCTGGAAATGAGCTTTCGAATGCAGCCTCGGGGGGAGGATTCCCCGCATGTGAGGAGTGATTCAGAGAACTAAGGCCTCTCTCTGCTCTGATGTGACACTGAAGTCACATATTTGCTGTTTTCATGATTCTGTGTGAGATTAGTGACGTTTATGTCCTGATAAAGATTTCAAAGAAAGAGCGTTCACATAGAATTCTGCAGCTTTTTGAACACGTTGGCCTTGAGTCACATTTCTACTCACTGACTGCGGAAAAGAAGAGGGCCAGCTGTCGCACTGCAAAGTCATAAAGTGCTGACCTCTGTTACCTTCTTTGCAACATGTGTTTGGCATGTTCGCTATTTTTAAACTCTGCACTGTCAAGAAAAAAAGATCTACTGTGATGAAAGTCGCGACCACACTTCTCAAACATTTCGCCTATACAAACCAAAAGTACCAAGATCTACGGAACTATTGGGCCAGGCATTAGAGGGAGAAAATGAGGAGGGATGTTTTTTTTTGTTTTTGCATTTTGAAAATGAAATCAAAATGTCCAAAACATTTTTTTTACTGCAACATTGCTGCTTTTCCTGCCACAAGCAAATGAGTGAGGTCACGGCGGCTACGTCCATCATTTTTATGCAGTCTATATGCAGGGACGGAGAGTCCAAAATGGAGGGAGCGATTATAGTTGCAACCTTTTCTACTGAATGGTTCTCAACCTTTTTTGTGACAGTGACCCCTAATTGATACACATTAGGTCATGGACCCCCACAAAGCAAGATTTCACCCCAGGGACCTCCATCTGAGGAGATGTTGGTTGTAAAATATGATTAAGGCCCCCTTCAGGAATCGCTACCTTAACATGGTGGAGGGCTTTGTGTGTCCCCATGATCCTGGGAGCCGTGTCGTCCGGGGTAAGTAGCACCCGATGCGGTCTCCCAAGGCAAACAGGGGCCAGACTAAAGCCCCTTTTACACTGCCAGATTTTCGGCGAATGTTGGGCCGTTTTGCCGGCAAGCTGCGAGCGTTTAGACACACAGAGCCGGATTGGCGAGTTGATCCGAGGTGCTCAATTTTCCGCCTCGTAGGGTAGACATATTGGTGGAACCCTTTAGTTTAAACAGACCGAGGGGAGGGGCTGTTGATGATGCCGCACGTGCGAGCCACTGGCGGTGGATAAACAGGAAACAGCTGATAGCAGGAATTAGCGAGCAGCTAGTAGCAAGAGGGAAACACAAACCTGACAGACACTGTAAAGATGAGCAACTGGGGAGACAAGGAATTGCGCGCCCTCCTTGTCCTCGCAAACGAAGAGGCCGTCAGATGACAGGGACGGTGAAGGACGGCCCGACTTACAACGTCAACCTCCCACGTCACTGTTTACGTCACACACTGAGCTACACGTTTTGTTACTTGCTCACGCCCCCCATTGCCCCGAAAAAGGTGCATTCTGTATAAACAAAAGTAGGTAGGCGGCATTTTGCTGCACTCCCCGATTTTGTTTTTATACTGCCAATGCTGAAAAAAGACTGATTGGGCTTTCCTGCAAATTGGCACAACTCCTGTTTAAAAAGGGCTTAAAACTCTGATGAAATGCCTAAATCTGACTCTGAGTACCTCACCTGGTACAGGTGGGCATAAGGTGCGGGCACCAACACTTGCTGACCCGTGGCATCACAGACTGGTTCTCGGGATGTGGAGCGTCACCTCACTGGTGGGGAAGGAGTGGAGCCAACTAGATAAAGTTGGTCTCAGCGCTGGTTCTGAAATCTAACCTCCTCAACCATGGAGGAAGTGAACCTATGATCAGAATAGTCACTCTTATGACTGTTACTCAGGGGGGGCTTGCATTGAGCTGGGAGGCGGGGTACCCCCTGGTGTCCCCCTGGGGACCCCCTGGAAGTCCCTAAAGGACCACTGCGGGGCTCCGACCCTTGGTTGAGAACCACCGGCTTAATCTGTGATAATACATCATAATTCATTTGTTGATTTTTCCCATGTTTTTTTAAATTATTTATTTATTTAATTATTTGTTACAAAGCACTTTAACTTTGTTCTGAGATCTGATTAGCTTCACTCTGCTGCTACTGTAGTGTGTGTGTGTGTGTGTGTGTGTGTGTGTGTGTGTGTGTGATTGTGTATGTGTAGCCACGCCCCCTCCCAGTGACGCCACCCACTCTCATCCACCACACCGCAGCTCCTTCAGTCCTCCGGCAGACCGGAGCAGAGACGGACGGCAGCCGGCGCGTCTGCGCATCTATCACCGCCGAAAAACTTCTCGCACTGTGGATCAATAGTCTGATTATCACCTTTTATCACTTATTTTCCTTTTTGTGACCTTTAACACAAATGCCACAAAGGAAAAGAAGAAGAAGAAACCTCTCCACCAGCTGTTATTCTTCACCTTCTTCTCACTTCGCACCTACTCTGAGCGCTCGGGCGTCCGGCCAGCAGGAGGTCAGTTCACTTTATCATCAATTTAACATTTAATCACTTCTAATTATCTTTTAAACCATTTAATTGCTAATTTTTTCGCACTGATTCATCAGGGGGGTGAGCGAAGAGGAATTCGGCTTCACTTAAATTAAAAATTTCAATAGCATTACTGCGATATTTGAGTTATCTGTCTCTGTTGTCCATGGTGAGTTTATGTGTCTTTGCTGCTTTACACTGAGTTTATAGTTACATTTATTATATATTATGACTTTATAAAAATATTTTAAGGCATTAAATGATTTTCTTCAGTGGACTAATGTTGTTTTCAGTGTTTCATGGTCACACTGCTATAATATCCTGCTGAAATTAATTTAAATTTTAATATATTTAAAGCGTTTCTGCACATTTTTTCCATAATTTTCAACTCTTCTCAGTCGCATCTGGTCTCTGTAGTTTATTGTCGCTCATATTCATTAAATATTGACACATTAAACTACAAACGCACGTGCGGCTGCGCCCTGAGGAGACGCTCCGCAGCACACGGAGGAAAAAAAAAAAATGGCTGCAAATGATAAGTTTGACAATTAGCGCTGTATTGTCACGTGTGTGCACGCGGGCAGCCACGCGCGTGCTCGCCTCCTCAGCCCAGGCTGCCAATAAGGTCATCTGATAAGCTGAAAATCCTCCTCACACACACACACACACACACACACACACACACACACACACACACACACACACACACACGCGCGCACACACTACAAGCTCCATTTAATTAGATGGAGGTGATTTTGTGTTTCTGTTTTCCTCCTCTTCCTCCCTTTCTGTCTTCTCCTCACTTTAATATCTACCTCTCCTCCTCCTCTTCCTCCCCCTTTCTCCTGCCTCCTTGTTCTCTTCTTTCCTTCCCTTACATCTCTTCATCATCTCGCCTCCTCTTCCCTCTTTCCTCTTTTCGTCTGCTTCCTTTCCTCCTTTTACCTCTCTCCCTGCTCCTCTTCCTCCCCTATCTGTTGCCTCCTCCTTCTCCTCTCTTTCCTCTTCTTCCTCCTTGTTCTTCTCTTGTCCTCCCTTACACGTCTTCATCATCTTTCTCTCCAGCCCTCCTCCTCTTCCTTCTTCTCTACCTTTTTGTCTCCTTCTTTTCCTCCTAACTTTTACCTCCTTTTCCCATTTCTCTTCTCTCTCCCCTCTTCCTCCCCTACCTCCTGCTTGTCTCCTTCTCCTCTCTTTCTTCTTCACTGCCTCCTCTTCCTCTTCTTCCAAACTGTTTACTGTTTTCTCCTCTCTCGTTTTACTCCTCATTTGCCTTTCTTCTTCTCTTCCTCCTTTTGTTTCCCTTTGTCCCTCCTTTTCCTTCTCCTGTCTCCTGCCTCCTTGTTCTCTTCTCTTCCTCCCTTACTCCTCTTCATCTTTTTTCTCTCCTGCTCTCTTCCTCTTCACCTCACTTGCCTCGTCTTCCCTCCCTCTACTTTTCTTCCTCTCTGCCTTCTCGTCTCCTTCCCTCCTAACCTTTTCCTCTTTCCCCCTTTTCTCTCGACTCCTCTTCCTCCCCCATCTGCTGCCTCCTCCTTGTCCCCTCCTCCTCCTTCACTTCCCTTTCTTTCCTTTTCCTTGCCTCCTTTTCTTCCTCCTCCTTCTGGTTTCTTTTCCTTCCCCTTTCTGCCGCCTCTTATTTCTCCTCTTTTCTTCCCTTGCTCCTCTTCATCACCTTTTTCTCCTGCCCTCTTCCCCTTCACCGTCCTTGCCTCCTTTTCTTCCTCCTCCTTTTGGTTTCTTTTTTGTCCCTCCTTTTTCTTCCCCTTGTTTTCCTCCTCCCTTACTCCTCTTCATCATTTTTTTCTCCTGTTCTTGCTTCCTCTTCCCTCCTTCCACTTTTCTTCTTCTCTGCCTTTTTGTCTCCTTCCTTCCTGACTTTTTCCTCTTTCCCCCTTTTCTCTCCTGACTCCTCTTCCTGCTGCCTTCTCCTTGTCTCCTCCTCTTTGTTCTTCGTCCATCATGTCTTCTTCCTCTTCCTCCTTTTTTGTCTCGATCTGCTTTTTATCACCCTTCTGTGTTCCTCTTCTCCCTTTCTTTCCTCCTCCTTCTGGTTTCTCTTCTTGTGCCTCCTTTTCCTTCTCCTTTCTGCCACCTCTTATGTCTCCTCTTTTCTTCCCTTACTCCTCTTCTTCGTCTCTTTCACCTGCCCTCTTCCTCTTCTCCTTTTCCTTCCTTCTTCCTTTTCTCCTTTGTGCATAATCCTTCCTTCAACTATTCCTCTCTCCTTTTATGTCTCCTTGCTTTCCTCCTAACTTTCCTCCTCTTGTTCCTCACCTCCTCTTCCTTCTCTTGTTTTCTGTCCTCTTTCCTGTTTTTTCCTCTTCAGTTTTACTCTTCATCCTCCTCTTCTTCCTCTACTAAAAAACACATGCTCACAAAGTGATTTGAAAGTGACACACACACACCAGCCCATAAGCCTTAAAACTAGCATGTCATCATTTCTCCAGCTCTGTGCAAAGGTGCGCTCCATTTTGTAATTAATGGCCGCTCAGCACAACACACACACACACACACACACACATGCTTCCTTGCTAATGTATAGATGTGAACCACCACTCTGTCCTTTACACACAAACACTTCAACATCTTGTTCTTCCAGAGTACTGAGCTGTTATTTTCCCGTACTGCGTTGGTGTACAGTAATTACGGGGACCTCACTCATTAACAAATGCATCTTATGATGTTGCAGGGCTGCACAGAGAGCAAAACATGTGCTACTTCCTGTTTTATTTTGTCGATCCTCTCCTCACACCTGGCTCGTTAGTCCCTCCCTGTTCCCTTCACACCTGTGTTAGTCTTGTTTAGATAAGAAATGAGCTCTCTAGCGCCCCCATTTTGTTTGATGGGCTCAATAATGGAGGGGTCCCCTCAGATTATGTGTGGTCATATGCCTACAAAGTTGCGTGGTGATGGGTGAAACCCTTGAGATGTTCTACACCTTTATGTGATGAGCCAAGATTTAAGGGGTAGAAATGGGACAGGCCCTAAGAGTACGAGAGGGTGTGTAGATATGAAGGAGTTCGGACAGGTAGGAAGGGGCGTGGTTATGAAGGGTCTTAAAGGTGAGATGCAGAATCTTGAAATCCATATTTAACAGGAAGCCAGTGAAGCTGCCGGAGAACAGGAGTGATATGATCTATGGGGAAGGTCAGGGTGATGATATGAGCAGCTGAATTCTGGACCAATCAATCAATCAATCAATTTTATTTATAAAGCCCAATA
This sequence comes from Epinephelus fuscoguttatus, assembly GCF_011397635.1. NCBI lineage: Eukaryota > Metazoa > Chordata > Actinopteri > Perciformes > Serranidae > Epinephelus > Epinephelus fuscoguttatus. The sequence goes on from NC_064775.1 coordinate 3,135,121, forward strand.
TCACAAATCACAATTTGCCTCACAGGGCTTTACAGCATACGACATCCCTCTGTCCTTAAGACCCTCACAGCGGATAAGGAAAAACTCCCCAAAAAAACCCCTTTAACGGGGGAAAAAAACGGTAGAAACCTCAGGAAGAGCAACTGAGGAGGGATCCCTCTTCCAGGACGGACAGACGTGCAATAGATGTCGTACAGAACAGATCAACATGATAAATTAACAGTAATCCATATGACACAGTGAGAGAGAGAGAGAGAGAGAGAGAGAGAGAGAGAGAGAGAGAGAGAGGGAGAGAGAGAGAGAGAGCGAGAGAGAGATATGCAGGTAATGACAGTATCTTACAACAACATTAATGGAAGTAATAATATTATAGTTATAGTTCTGGTTACTGCGGTACAATATGTTGAAAGTATGTATTAATACCTGGCAGTATACATGTGTGACAATAGTCATATGTGTATAATAACAGAAGAAGTATGACTAATGACTAATGATGGCAGCAGCAGCAGGAGGCATCTGGCAGGACCACGGCAGCAGCACAACCACACACATCACGCTGTCCAGGCACCACTGTGATATGAGTTAATCTGAGAGACAGTGGAGCACAAAGGCTCCGGAGAAGAAGCCGAGTTAGTGACATCCAGAATGGCCGGGTTAGCTAGATGCAGTAATAGAATACGAGAGAGAGAGAGAGAGAGAAGGAGAGAAGGGGCCCGGTGTATTATAGGGGGGTCCTCCGGCAGACTAGGCCTAAGTCAGCCTAACTAGGGGCTGGTACAGAGCAAGCCTGAGCCAGCCCTAACTATAAGCTTTATCAAAGAGGAAAGTCTTAAGTCTAGTCTTAAATGTGGAGACGGTGTCTGCCTCCCGGACCGTAACAGGAAGATGATTCCACAGGAGAGGAGCCTGATAGCTGAAGGCTCTGGCTCCTGATCTACGTTTGGAGACTTTAGGGACCACGAGTAACCCTGCGTTCTCAGAGCGCAGTGTTCTGGTGGGATAATATGGCACTATGAGCTCTCTAAGATATGACGGAGCTTGACCATTTAGAGCTTTATAAGTTAACAGTAGGATTTTAAATTCACCAACTGGAGGATAACACCTTACAATGAGGTACACAAAATTAGAGTAGTTACTGAGGAACTAACGGGTAGTTACTGAGGAACTAATGAATAGTTACTGAGGAACTAATGAGTAGTTACTATGGAACAAATGAGGAACTAATGAGGAACTAATGAATAGTTACTATGGAACAAATGAGGAACTAATGAGTAGTTACTGAGGAACTAATGAGTAGTTACTGAGGAACTAATGAGGAACTAATGAGTAGTTACTGAGGAACTAATGAGGAACTAATGAATAGTTACTGTGGAACAAATGAGGAACTAATGAGTAGTTACTGAGGAACTAATGAGTAGTTACTGAGGAACTAATGAATAGTTACTGTGGAACTAATGAGGAACTAATGAATAGTTACTATGGAACAAATGAGGAACAAATGAGTAGTTACTGAGGAACTAATGAGTAGTTACTGAGGAACTAATGAGGAACTAATGAATAGTTACTGTGGAACTAATGAGGAACTAATGAGTAGTTACTGAGGAACTAATGAGTAGTTACTGAGGAACTAATGAGGAACTAATGAGTAGTTGCTGAGGAACTAATGAGGAACTAATGAGTAGTTGCTGAGGAACTAATGAGGAACTAATGAGTAGTTACTGAGAAACTAATGAGGAATTAATGAGTAGTTACTATGGAACTAATGAGTAGTTACTGAGGAAATAATGAGGAACTAATGAGTAGTTACTGAGGAACTAATGAGTAGTTACTGAGGAACTAATGAGGAACTAATGAGTAGTTACTGAGGAACTAATGAGTAGTTACTGAGGAACTAATGAGTAGTTACTGAGGAACTAATGAGGAACTAATGAGTAGTTACTGAGGAACTAATGAGGAACTAATGAGTAGTTACTGTGGAACTGATGAGGAACTAATTATTACTTAATCATTACCTACCCTTTTTGTGTACCCTGAAGTAAAGTGAGACATCAAAATGAGTAGGTAATGATTCAGTAATAATTAGTTCCTCATTAGTTCCTCAGTAATTACTCTAATTTTGTGTACCTTATTGTGAAGTCTTACCCAGCTGGAGTTTATGAGGACATACGAGATACGAGATTCAACCAAAAAATGAACGAGAGACGTAAGTGACGGATGAAGACGATTGATATTTCGTAGATGACAGCATGCAGACCGAGTGACATTATTAATGTGGGCCTCAAAGGACAGTGTAGTGTCCAGGATGACACCCAGACTCTTAACCTGAGGGGATGGACGGACTTTCAAGGCGTCAATGGTTCAAGAGAAAATGTGCGATTTAGCCAAAGTAGATTTAGAACCCATTTGACGATGATAATCTATAATAACCTGACCTCTGGACATGTCGTCTGTGCTAGAGTCGTCATACCTTAACCGTACTGTTAGCTTGACAGTGGAGCTGAAAACAAGAGCAGCCCGTGATGTAATACATCCTCATTATCTAATCACTTTAATAAACGTCCCTTTAAATGGCTGCATCACATTAAGCCGTGGTTCACCTCATTAATCACCATTATTACATCATCATCTGAAAACAAGCCGAACCCTTTTCATGGAATCATGAGTATTAAATGAATTCACGGCATGAATGCATTCTCAGTTTCATGTTTCATCTCATCATCCATCTGTGCGTTATGAATCGCCACTCTGCTTTCGTCCTGCTGAAATTATTCAAAACACTTAAACTATCGGCCGCTCTGAAGTTGACTTGTTGACGTGCTCAAAAAGGCGCTTCCTCTCTCTGAGTGCGAGCCTCTCTCCGGTTGAGGGATCTCCTTCAGCGCGGAGGTGGAAGCGGCACTAAAACTCAGCACTTAGTGGGCTCATTTACCTGGGAATTCATCCTGAGGGCAGAGAGGAGCCATTGTAATATTTTACGGATGAATTTCTCCGGTGATGAACGGTGGCGGTCGGGGCAGAGCCGCGCCGCAGAGTAATGTACTTGACCACATGCCAAGCTGAGGGGTTTTTATTTATTTATTTTTTTCCTGCTGGTCTGCAGGGTGAAAATAAAACCATGAACATGTCATAAAGAGACTGCAGGAGGATGACAGAAGAAAAGAAACAAAATCAAAAGTATTTTAAGGAAGGAAGGAAGGAAATAAACTCCTCACAAGATCTACTGCTATTTTATGGTGTCGTCTTTTACTTATCGGAGATGACAAGTGTCAGATTCAAAGGAAAAAGTTGACATTCATTATCATAAATCACCATAAAGAAGTAACAGCTTGATAAATCTGACATGTTATGACATGGAGGCACATCAGTGATCGGGGCTTGCATGACAGACATGCTGCGCCATCACTCATCACTGATTCTAGCGTGCAGATTTTCTTGAACACAACCAGTTGAAATGGCTTTCCCGTAAATCGTACAAAAGCAGCAGATATGTTGAAACGTGACTTTACTTTTCAACAAAGCTGTGGTGAACGTGTGGTTAGATTTAGGCACAAAAACTACTTGCTTGTGGTTGCGAAAAGATCTCGCTTTTGTTTGAAGTACCTGCTTTTGGCGGCACGATCCTGGCTGGAAATGCAGCGATGGTTTCAGCAAAAAACACCCAGGTTTGTTGGCTAATAAGCCGCTGTTAGCCTGTTTGTTAGCTTCCAACAGTCGTCTTTAGTTTGGCAAGTCTCAGCCTGGTCTCACTTCCAACTCCTCAACACTTGGTTCGTGGTCTTCAGAGTCAGAAATCACACCAAGGCACTGTTTGGTGACAGTATGAGATGCGCAGATGGCATTTTTTCCACGCTGAGCAACTACCATTATAGTGTAAGTTGACGAAATGTGGCGTTAGGTCAGTGACTCCTGGCGTCAGACACTGACGAAAAAGAATTCGCTCTAGCAGTGCCGCTGGTAAAATATTTGTGGCAGTGAAAGCAGCTCAAGTCGCTCATGACGTCAAATTCTGAACGCTTGATTATGCTTCTCAATTTAAGGGAGCAGCAAAGCAGGTTACTGGCTGGAGCACAGAAATGTGACTTTGTGCATTTGCCTTTTGGACAATGAAAACAGAATAAAAAGTCTAAATAGGTCTGACATTAAACATTAAACACACAACCTGTGTTGCGTTCAGGCGTTGTCACGTGAGTAACAAATTCCAGTACTTGAATACACCGTAGCACAACACAGCAGCACGTCAAGTGGGCCGAACCTGAACCAAATATGAGCAACATTTTTTGATATCCCCCCAAAGCTGTAAACCTAGGGGAAACACTGTCAGTGGTTTGGGTTCGAGTGCGATTAGTTAAACTGGTGGTAAGGACAGCTAATGAATTGCATTCCCGCCAAAAACAAGCGTTCCAGAGCACAAAGAAATTGTCCACACTTGTGTATCGATTCAACATGAAAGAAGACGCTCTTGTAATTTGTGCTGCCATGTGGTACCTGCGCCGCCATCGGGTCTGGGTTCACGACATCCTCCGTGAACAGCACGTGGAATATCATCGGCTGGATGGGGAGAGGTTCCAGCGCTACTTCGGGCTCAGTTTGACAGCTTGCTGCTTGTGTTGAAGTAGGAACGAATGCGTGGTAGGAACTAAAAGTTTCCAGGGATGTTGTCTGGGTTCCACACAAGTGATGGTCATTTGCAGCTCAAACGCGTCATAGATAATTTGCATAAAGTTCTTCAACTTTCAGTCTTCAGCTCAATTCGCCGAACGCCGCCGCTCATCGCTTTTGCAGCTCAAAACACTTCTAGTAGCCACGTGATGAGAGGGGAAACGTGTTGGGACAAGAATGGAAATATAGGCGGTAAAAGTCCAAGTGGGGCAGGCGGGCGGAAGGGTCCAACAAACACCAATTTTTAAACGAGAGAGAGCGGTGTTCCCGTCCCGTGAGATTATAAAGCCAAACCCTGTTCCTTTTTCCTAAACCCAACCATGTATTTTTGATGTTGAAGGTAAAAGTTTTGTCCCAACGTAGCGCTTTTATTTTGAAAGGCACTGAATCCTGTGAAAATGGAAGTGCATTTTCAAAAAAGACAATGCGTGTAGCAGGCAGAAGTTGACATGACGTCCCAGAACGTTGTCAACCAACACACCCAGGGTACCTTGGACGTCATGTGGACGTGGAAAATCCATGACCAAACGTGGACATGTGACGAGGTCACAGTGAGGATGTGTTGGGTTAACTTGTGCTTTAGTTTCACCACAAAATCCACTTGGTTATGATCATGTTTTAGCTTCTGGTGGCACAATCCTGGTTGGAAACACAGCGAGGTCTTGGTGAGAAACACTCCGGTTTGGTGGCTAAAAAGCCGCTAGAAAAACAGGGATGAGTCGCTAAGAAAAATCCGGTTTGTTGTTTGTTTATCTCTGGACAGCGTCTTGCACCATCCATCGTCCCCTCCAACATTGTCGTCTTTTGTTTGCTTCACGAGTCCCAAAAGAACAATCTTCGAAGTCTTGATGTAGATATCTCTTCAAAGATTCATGCTGCGTTAACTCACAGGCCTCTACGGTGACCCATAGAGGACAATTGTTAAACTCACGTATGTTAAATGAACTCAACAGAAACATAAGATGAAGCTACTAATTATACTCGAGCGTTTTCCTCCCATCACTTTTAATTTCTCAGACACTGAGCAGACATCCAAGGGCACTCTTCGACTGAGCTCCTGTTCATTTCCTCTGCTGGCTCACTGCAGGTGTAAACACACGTCTAAATGCATGCTGGGAGCAGAGCCGCATTGCCGCAGGCCACAACAGGCCGGCCAGTTCGGTCCTTGACTCCAGCACACCTAATCTTTTCACGTCCCTGAGGTCGGGGCTGAATTAAGCCTGTGCTGAGTTCCTGCAAAATAGACGAAGGAGCTGACCTTTAATGGACCTTAAAGTCAAATGAGGTTTTGATGGCGTTTCGACAAGCTGCGGCTCGTTGCATCGACTAAACAACTTCAACAGTCACTTTTTGGGTCATTTATTTTGTCTGGACGGAGAGACGGAGAGCGCCCACGGAGATCTAATCAATAACCAGCAGACACTGAAGACGTCGTGCAATAAATAAAGAAACCAGAGGGATCGTGATCTTTCAAATTAAAATCCGAGGAGACTTCCGCCGCCTACTACTCAACGAGATCTGTAGAATCAGCTAACAAGTTGTTTTCACTTAGTTAAACTGATAAGAGGAGAATCACGACTCAGACGGAGCAAGGAGTCTGTCCTCGCTTTGTTTGATCATGACTTAAGAGACTTTCAGCCCCTCAGCCGCCGTCTTTGATCTGGAATTACCGCCCGTTTGAATGCTTACACAGGAAATTCAACGCTAGATTAAGCTTGAATATCACACACTGTTGGTTTAGTTTTGTTTCCCAGCCACACTAACAGGTCTCCACCGCCGTGTCTCATTCTCTGTCCGGTAATCTGCTCATTCTAAACAGCCGCGATGGAGAAGCGATAAACTCTCTGCGAGCATATGGCTGCTGGATATGGTTATTATAGCAACATTCATCCAGGGATTAGGACCGGCCGACTCTCGGCTAATTAAACTTTCGACTCACCGCTTCCCCCGCTCTGTCAGCCTGGCTGAAATGACTCGAGTTAGACGGCGGAGCATTTCACCGACTCAGTGGGGGGAAGAAATATTCCAATTTTGAGGAAGGCTAACCCACAAGCCCCCCGAGAGCTTCTTTTTTAGCATTTCCTCTCCTTCTGTAATTGAAATGTCTCTCCTAACGTCAACTAAAATGGACTTCATGTCATTAAAGCTATAATTTCTGTTGTTATTCTCTGTAAGAGAGGTCACACGCAGGCTATCGCAGTCTGTCTTTTTATAATTGCTTGTTGTTCTCAAATCCTGGAATGAACGTTTCCAGGAGGCTCAGCGTGGATTTGAAGAGGATCCAGAACCTGCTGCACCCCCCGTCGCAGCGAACAGCAGCTTCCAATTCTCCTTCTCCCCCTGTATCTGTGAGCGCTGGCCTCACCTCCTGCTGCATTCAACTGGGGATCGCCTCCATGTTCTATCAAAGCCAGTGACAGGTCTTTGTCTGCCGGCTTGTTATTGATCCGGCTGCCCGCTGAGTGCTCATTTTTAAACGGGAGGAGGGGGTTTTATCGACGGGCCACACGCTCCCCAATGAGCAGGGAGGGTGCGAGAAAATGAAATGTCACCCCGGAGGAGTTTGACTGGCGCTCAGCTTCCACGGGAACAGATGCAGCTGTTAAACAAGGCCCCGCTTTCTTTCTCCTCGCTGCATGCTCTGCATCCCAGAGTGCACCTCTGCTGTAACCTCCAGAGAGGAGCTGCTCTCAAACAGTTTCTTTACTTTTCTGTCATCCTCAAGCGCGGGACACAAAGTATTGATATATCTGCTCGATCCAAAGAGGAGCAGACTGAAGCTGCACAGGTTTAAATTTAGACCAAAGTTCTGTCGTGCACCAACGAAAGCACAAGAAGTAAAGCCGCGCAGTCATTTTGTGGCGTATTGTTCAAACTGAGTGGAAAATAGTGAAAGAGGTGACACAGATGAGCAAGAATTTAGGCAGGAAGTCGGAGGATTTAACTGTTTAGAGAGCCATCTTCTTCTAGAGATGTCTTGGCTCTAATTGGTTGTGTAAACGTCTACAAGGCAAAGACTTTCGTTTAACTTTAAGGTCCAGTGTGAAGACTTTAGGGGGACATATTGGCAGAACTATAATATAATACGTATGTTTTTTTTAGTGTATAATCACTTGATAATAAGAATTTTCGTTACCTTAGAATGACTCGTTTATATTTACACAGGGAGCAGGTCCTCGTCTACAGAGATCGCCATGTTGCACTGCCATGTTTCTACAGTAGCCCAGAACGGACAAACCAAACCCTGGCTTGAGATAGGGACATTCTTTTTTTCCTGTTTTGCATTTTAGCATCGGCTACTGTCGTTAGCCGCCCCGCTGTGACGGCTAGCATTGGAAAAACACTCACTGCGTTTTAAGGCCCTGACACACCAAGCCAACGGTCGGCTGTCGACCAAAGTTGGGCCGTCAGTGAGCGTCTGTCGGCACCGTCGCTTTTCGGCCGATTGATGTTGAATCAGCGGCAGAGCTTATCGGTGAGAGAGATCACTCTGATTAGCTGTTCAGGTTTTATTTCCTCGCCCCTGTAGCGAGTGAATCTGCCTGTAGTGAAACCGGGGCTAACCGGTGCTTCCTCCTCAGGCTCCACTTCACTCAGCTGCCCCACAGACCCGCTGCTTCTTCCCACTTTAACCTGAATAACAAACCGGAGCTAGCTGGGAGCGGCTAGCGGAGCGTTAGCCGCAGCATGACCGGAGGGAAGCACAGCCAGCTAGCCTCCGCTAGTCTCTGAGCTAGCCCCGGCTCTCTGTTTGGATCCAACCGGAGCACCGAGCCCTGGTTTGTTATTCAGGTTAAAGTGGGAAGAAGCAGCGGGTTTATCGGGCAGCTGAGTGAAGTGGAGCCTGCTGAGGAAACACCGGGACCATCTGGATGTAATAGTCTGTGGAGGTGCTGCGGTGCTCGGCTGCACAGATAGGAAACCCCTCGGCTGACAGGATGTACCACTCTCTCACTCCGCTCTCTCTCACGCAGGCGCAGAACGTACGTGCTACTTGGCCGTCGGATGTAGACCGTGTAGTGTGTTCAAATGCAACTGACACAGGGCGACGTGAGGCGACGTAGACGACGCAACAGTTGGCTCTTTGATGTCAGTTTGGCGTGTCTGCACCTTTAGGCTTGTCAGGATATCAGAATTTCAGTCGTCGATACCAATACCAGTGAATTTCCACGATTCTCGATACTCATTCGATACCACGATAAAAATCAAAAACAGAACTCATGCATTTCTATATTCACTACTTTATTAAAACTGTTTCAAACTTCAAATGAAATCTGCGCGACTCGAGCAGCGCGTAGAACGGATGCGGTGTGAATGCTCTAACCTGTTAACATGCTCGCCAGAATGAAAACACGAGTAAAGAAGCGACCGTCGGCAAGCGCTACGCGAACGCATCGCTCTCCACACATGACTCCTACTACCTGACTTTTCGACAAGCTGGGGTGTTGTGGCTCCAGCAGCACTTGTAGAAGCCACTGTTTCTAGCAAAGACGATGGAGAACAGGCGTTCTTCTTCGGCGCTCGTCCTCTGCACCGACTGACGCGAACAAAGACAGGAATCGACACGGCCCACTGAGGGCAAAGTTGTATCCGGTACTTACGGTACTGGATAAAAACCAGGTACCAACGTATTTTTTAGAAGAGACCTCTGTGGATTATTTGGCTCCTGGTAAAAACCTCCTGCGCATCTGAATCCAAAATGAGTTATAAGAGAAAAAAGGTGATAGATCTGGCCTCTATATCTGCATACATCTCACACACTGCTCTTTTAACATCGTCATGTGACTGCAGTTGGTTGGGATCCAGGTCTGAACACGTTCTCACCGCAAACCAACCGCACCAGAGTTCGTTTGTAACCAAGACCACCTCTTCAAGAAGGTCCCCATCTGGTTGTGCACCTGAGTTCCCCTTGGACCCACTCAGTTGACCACCTGTGGCCAAATGGTTTGTTTTCTCCGTTAGATTGAAGTGAAACTGTGAGGGACCTCTGAGCAGCTGTTCAGCGCTTGGTCTCCGTGCTAATCGTATCTCATTTGCTGTGTGTTGCTCTCAGTTTTGGCTGCAAACAGACGATGCTGCAACATATTGAAGTGCCATATTTTATGAATGCAAACACCTGCATCCGAATCAAAATCCTCATCTTTTAATGTGAAAAGTGAATGCAGAAATTCAGCTCCGAACATTAAAGCTCTAATGAAGATAATCAGTGAGACGCATTTGCATGGAAGCTCCTGCAGTCTGTGTTGCTTTAATCAGATTAAAATGGCATCATTAGTGTGCAAATGCAAATGTTCCCAGTGTCGCTGCCCGCCACATCCTGCAGTAATAACAAAAGTCTCTTGTGACTGAAGGGAACAACGTTTTGCTGCAAAACAATTTCTCGCCGCTTCTCTAATCAGATTACGGTCCTCTGCTGACTGTGTGTTTTCATACACAAATTGAATCACGTCTCAGTCCTGACAAGGAAATTGGGAACTTGCTTGACACAATCAAAGATGCAAATCCTCAGAACACACGGAGCAGGAGAGCGAATACAGCCAGAGGAGGGAGAGATGGTTGCTGGTTTGAATCCCCAGTAGATAGAAAAGCAGCGGCTGAGCCTCGGAGTCTGGGTATGGACTTTCAATTTCTGGTTGGCAGGGAGGAAATATTGATATAATTGTTTTACATTTAAGCTATATGGTCATACATTTTTGTTTTTCGTGCTCTGGGCAAAGACCCTGAAGGCCCAGAAACACCAAACCGACATCAACAAACTTGTTACCATGACAGCCGACTGTTCTGTCGCCACGTGTCGCCTGTGTCTTGGCCAAAAAAGTTGCACTTGAAATCACTGCATAGCCAACGATACACATCCATTCTAGGCCAGCAGGTGGCGATAGTCTGTATTCGTCATTTAAAAAGGGAAACTGGAAAACCTACAGAACACATTCAAGATGCTAGTTAGCCAGTTAGCATACTAACAACACAACCAAATTTTGAAAGAACGTAGCATATTTATTGGTAAATTACAAGAGCCCAGTCTCACTCCAAAGTTGTCGAAATCCAGCGTTTGGGCAGTGACTTGCGGTGTCAGAAACCAACAAAAAAAGACGTCCTTTAACGTTGAAATGATACATGGCCAGTTGACGTTATAGTTTAGCGGTACTTGCGGCGTCAGGGGGAAAGGTGGTAGGACAAGGACGAAAGTTATAGCAGAGAATGTCCCGAACTTTCACCCGAGAGAGCGATGTTCGCAGACAAACCCTGTTCTTTTTTCCTAAACCCAACCACATGTGTTTGTTGTCGAAGGGAAAAACAATGTCAGTTTGCGTTGTTGTACCGACATAGTGATTTTATTTTGAAAGAGACTGTATATAACGTTAAATTTCCTGTGAAAACGTAGTTGTATGTTGAAGGAAGAGAACACGGTGTCCCAGAATGTCAACAACCAACGCACCCAGGGTACGTTGCATGTCGTACATGGACGTGGAAAGTCATGACCAAGCACGTCAAGATGCGACGAGGTCGGCGTGAGAATGTGTTAATTATGAACCATTGCTGCTAAAGAGCTCATTGGCTAAAATTGATCTTGATTCAACATGCTGAATTGGCCAACAAACAGGCTACAAGGGCCAACTAGTGCCAACGGTGCAGGACACACTGTAACTGATGGCATGACATTGACTGATGACCGGCTGTTGGCTAGGTGTGTCACGGCCTTTCGTTGGATGCTAGCATACAATGATATTCTAGACAATAGTGTGTTTGCAACTTTAAGTCCCTAACTTTGTGTCAGTATGCAACGTATCTTCATAAAACACATTGTATGATGAAGTTCGGCACACGGTTCATATGTCTTGTGAATTAGCGCCTTGATATCTTACAAATTAGCACCCCGCCAGTTGGTTTAGGGTCTGTGTGCTTCGCGGCCATTCGTTTTTCGTTTCGAAATAACAGATTGAAACACGGAAAACCAACCATTACCCGTTTTTTGTTTTGAAATGACCAGACGAAAAAAGGAAAAAAACGATTCGTCTCCCATTTTTTATTTGATAATAAAGACGAGAAAAACGGAAAAAGAATCGTTATCCATTATTCGATTTAATTTGGGAATTTAAAAAAACCCTATTTTTGTTCGTTTCTTCTCTGTGACCAGTAAGTTGCATTCATGTGGTGTATGAAATGTACATACAGAGCATGTATATTTCCTATAACTACTAGAATATTGCTTTATCTGACATGTTATGCTAATAAATAACTTTTCTAACTAATCTAGGTCACGCTACATGGACAACAACTAACGGCATACCACATTACACATTAATTGTCCGCAAAAAAATGATATGCAATACGTGAATTAATAAAAACTTTTACTACCGTGGACCAAATGTTCCTTTTCATCCACCAGTTTTCTGTGAAAGTGCCGTCAATTTCAGTCAAGTCGGCAACTCCTGTTCCAGAATTATCTGAGTTGTTTTTCCGACATGCATCCGTTCATGTGTATTTTCCCAGTCGGAAAGTCATTTTTCCGATTATTCCGACACCACATGAATGCAACTTACTGGTCACAGAGAAGAAATGAACAAAAAATACAGAAAGGAGTTTCCCACAGGGTTTTTTTAAATTCCCAAATTAAATCGTTTTTTCTTTTCTTTATTATCAAATAAAAAACGGGAGACGGATTGTTTTTTTCCTTTTTCGTTTGGTCATTTCAAAACAAAAAACGGGTAATGGTTGGTTTTCCGTGTTTCAATTTGTTACTTCGAAATGAAAAACGAATGGCTGCGAAGTACACGGACCGTTTAGGTCGAGGGAAACAATCAGCTGGGCCTCATCGTGTTATGTACTAAACATAATGACACCATAACAATGGCGATGTGACGTGTTGACGGGATGTTACGTACATATGTAACTTAAACCCCTGAACCCTGGTGTCCTGGGTCAAAGTCCTGTGTTTGTTTGACCAGGCCACCACCCTGATCTTCCTTTGTCACTCTTTATGTTACATTTGATTTGACTGATTTAAATTTAATTTACTGTCAAACAAAAATCTGAAATGTGTCTTACAATCAAGGACGTCAACTGTTTCACATAAATATAAGTATAAAACAATATGTAACCAAACAAAATCATCCACCGAAAACTACAAATCACAGCAGACGTAACAAAAACTGAACACAGTGCAACACATTACTCATTACCTTTCACATTCAGTGTTTGACCCCGGCTACTTAGAAGCCATCCTCTGATTTAATAGGTTGTCAGACCCAGGAACAAATGCCAACCCGCTCAGTTGAGCCTGTGGGACATTTAATCCTCTGTGTGATTGCAGAAGCTGATATTGTTCAAATAGAGAGAGGGGTGACAGGGGTCAGACGCAATATTACCAGCCAGAGACAATAATCTTTTAGTAGACGCAGGCTGGAAACTAGACTCAAGTGCTTGACCCACAACTTAACAGAGAACCATCTGTACCATGCACTGATTTCATACTGCATAACACTCATAGAGCGGAGAAACAGTAACAGGATCTGTTTGTCTGACAAATGACCTCAGTGTGCTGAGGGAGAAAATATGTTGTTGTACCTCAGTAATATGATCTATATGTGCACTCCAGGACAGAGCAGCGTCCACATAGATGCCCAAATGTTTATAGGAGGAAACTGGTTAAATCTGTGTGTTATGGACAGTAACTGGAAGACAAAAATGATGATAATAATAGGAGTATTCCTCTCACACCACTCCACTCGTCTGTCCGTACAATACCAATGAACACATAGCCTGACTCCCTTCTCTCCTGCTGTCATATGATGGAGGACAGCCTGCACCCAGAGGTCACATGATTACATGGGTTAAATACAAATTATTAGGGATGCACGATATTGGATTTTTTGCCAACATCCGATTTACCGATATACAACAACTTATTTGGCCGATAGCCAATACCAATATCGATATATCTGCTTTTTTCCCCTGCTAATTTTAGTGATCATCAATTGATTCTAATAGTTTATTTAAAAGCCGATATTGGCCGAAATCGATGATGTGCCGATATTATCATGCATCCCCGACAAATTATAGTGCATTACTTTTCATACGAACAGTGCACAAAAGAAGTATTTGTTAACAACAAGGTGATTTGCATATCAGCTAAATATTTAGTTTGACCCAAAACATTTAGATTAAACATTTAGATTTAGATTTAATATTTAGATTCAACATTTAGATTTAGATTTAACATTTAGATTTAGATTTAATATTTAGATTTAGATTTAATATTTAGATTTAATATTTAGATTCAACATTTAGATTTAGATTTAGCATTTAGATTTAACATTTACATTTAGATTTAGCATTTAGATTTAGATTTAATATTTAGATTTAGATTTAGCATTTAGATTTAATATTTAGATTTAGCATTTAGATTTAGATTTAACATTTAGATTTAAATTTAGCATTTAGATTTAGATTTAATATTTAGATTTAACATTTAGATTTAGATTTAGCATTTAGATGTTTTCCTTTAGATTTAGATTTAGCATTTAGATTTAGATTTAATATTTGGATTTAGATTTAGCATTTAGATTTAACATTTAGATTTAGCATTTAGATTTAGATTTAATATTTAGATTTAGATTTAGCATTTAGATTTAGATTTAATATTTAGATTTAACATTTAGATTTAACATTTAGATTTAGATTTAATATTTAGATTTAACATTTAGATTTAGATTTAGCATTTAGATTTAGATTTAACATTTAGATTTAGATTTAATATTTAGATTTAATATTTAGATTTAGATTTAGCATTTAGATTTAGATTTAGATTTAATATTTAACATTTAGGTGTCACTTAACTATTTAATATATTTCTAAATTAACAAATATTGCTGTAAATGTGGTAAAAGGTGACGTTAAAAAATTGACAACACTTTTTTTAAACATTGATTGCTAAATATGGCAAAATGTTGATGTTATTTTCAGTGTGAGACACTTTACAAACGGCACCCCATACAAAACCCACGCGCACACACTACAGTATCGGTGAGCGGAATAGCATCCTCGCGAGGACGCATTTCTGCTCTGCACGCACAGTTACAACTGCCTACATGTGCGCTCGGTTCTGCTCAACACTTGCACGATGTCGAAAGTAGCGCAATGCAAAAAGTCTTTTGAGACAGGAGGCAGGGACAGTGACTGGGGTCTCCACTTCTTTGATTGGTCAATTTCAACACCAGCAGTTTCTTTTTGCCGGCAGAATTATTGGACAAGAAGATGAAGGAGGAAAAAGAGGTTACTTAACCAAAGATACTCCACTCTGATGTCTAAGTTCCAGGCTCTCTCTGGTTCCTAAACCGTCTTTGACTTAACTTAAATGTGAGGAACACCACCTCTCACGGATACTGTTGTGTGTGTGTACGAGTTTTAAGACTGATTAAACGCCATAGAAATAGTTGCCCCACCTTGCCGTGAAAGAACTTGACTGGCCTGCACAGTCCTGTCCTGCTCTCAACCTCATCCTATACCTTTAGGATGAATGATGCATTGATTAGATGAAAAGTTGTTGTGACCCGACTCGAACACCAGTGCCCATCAGGCCTTATTGCCTGACATCAGTGTTGAATGGGAGCAAATCCCTGCTGCCAAATTTAACATCTGGTGGGAAGATTGAAACCAGCAGAGTGGAGGCTGTTATGGCAGCATGTTAACACCTGTGGTTTTGGAATGGCGTGTTTAACAATTACATATCAGTACAATATCGAGGGGTTCTTGCATCATGCATCATACTTCAGATTAAATTTCAGACAAAGTTCATTGTCACTTTCACTCAACACTTAAATATCTTTGTTTCATTTCTTTGTTGCCTTTCGATTGCACTCCTACATCACATCTCTCCTCCTCCCTCTCGTAGCCCACCGCTCATGCTCTTTGCATTGATTTAGAGAAAAAGAAAGAACTCGCTCTGCTCAGCTGGGAGTCATTCCTTCCCCAGCACGTCCTTCAAAAATGCAGTGATATTTATCAACCTTATTTTCTGCCTTTGCAGCTTTGACCTTTGTAGCCTTTAACTGTTAGTCATCTAGAAAATGAAGCTTCCTACTCCAGTGCTGCTTCTGGGATTCGCTCTAGATTCAAGCAGCAGCTAAATGCCTGAATGCAGATGTGTTTAAAATTGGCTGGTCACTCCCACCCCTGAAATCCGTTCTTTGTTCCCCGTCCAGATGAAAAGCTGCCAATGAGAGAATTCTGTGTTGAGTCCCGGCCATGGCTGCCCATCGCATCATCAGAGTCACGAACAACAATCACATCCTCCCTCGCTGCAAGTCTGAGGGGACGCTCATCGACCTTAGTGAGGGGGTCACCGGGGCCAGTCTTAACGATGTCAAAGGTCAGTGTGTCCACACCTGTTCTCAGTCATGAAGAAAGCATGTGGTCTGTAAGGTACAAGACTCAGTTGATCAATTTGAAGAACTGATTAATCAAAGTATCTATTTTCATCTTTTGTCATTAGATTATTCAGTCGTATGTTGGAAACAGGAGCATTCTGTCTCTGGCTCTTTCACTTCAATGGTTGCACTTCATTACAGCTTTGTTTACATGCTCTATATACGCTAATGAGGGAACTAAAAATAGAAGATTATGCAGTAAATTATGCAGTTCGTCTGCTCATACATTTACCTAGTGATCTGAAAATTTTGTCGTTGCATTCAGAGTGATTAAAGGTTTTTATTTTGGGGGCTATATTTGCCGCCTTCCTTTTTCCCAGGATCAAGTTCTTCCTTTACATGCTTTAAACTGAACCACTGAACCCTGCTGGACACAAACCTCTTTGTCTGAGCTGTAGTAGCATTGCCTCATTATTTCAGCTCGCCCATTATATCTGTGTCTGATTATGAGATAGGCATTGTTGACTGCAGCATTTTGATAATCAGCCATTAAGTGATTAAGTGTGCTCATCTAAATTAGTGACAAACCAGTTGCGAAACCACTTTGCAATCAAGGCAGAGGACCGTCGCTAATAGTTTTAAGAGATTCTGTCTGATATTTGTTTTCCTTTGCAGTGCCTTCTCCGAGTGCCTTAAGGCTGGACACTTCAGCCTCCTATGGAGCTGCGCAGGAAGTGGTCGCTATAAAGGATTATTGCCCCAGCAGCTTCACCACCCTGAAGTTCTCCAAAGGAGATCGCCTCTATGTGTTGGACACATCCGGTGGAGAGTGGTGGTATGCCCACAACAACACAGAAATGGGCTACATCCCAGCAGCCTATGTCCAGCCGGTCAACTTCAGGAACTCTTCGTTTAGCGACAGTGGGATGATTGACAGTCTTGGGGAGGGATATGAGGATGGGTCGAAGGAGTTTGGAGGTTTGGGGGAGTGGACAGGGATGACTCTAAAGCCATCACCAACTTACAACAACAGCCCCTTCTCTGTGAACCCCTTTATCCGTCCGTTAGATCAAAACTGCAAAGATTTAAGTGTGAGAAACTCAACGGACCTAATCCTCTTTGATGCACTGGCATCTCCATCATCTTGCTCAAACTTTACCACCAGTACAATCATGACCAATGGGTTCAGCAGCTGCCACATTAACAATACCACGCCCACCAGCCCAAACCAAGAGGTTGTCCCTAATCTGCACAGGGATAACCCGTTTTTCAGGAGTAAACGTTCCCATAGTCTCTCTGAACTTTCAGTTCTGCAAGCGCAGTCGAATCCGACTTTACCTTCTTCGGGATTCTTCACAGGCCTTAAGGCTCCTTCGCCGGAGCAGTTTCAAAGCAGGGAGGACTTCAGGACTGCTTGGTTGAACCACAGAAAGCTAGCCAGGTCTTGCCATGACCTTGATTCCCTGGGCCAGAGTCCTGGGTGGGGCCAGACGCAGCCGGTGGAGACCAACATCGTGTGCAGGTTGGACAGTAGCGGTGGAGTTGTTCAGCTTCCAGACACCCAAATCAGCATCCACATCCCCGAAGGCCACGTCAGCCATGGAGACCACCAGCAGATCTCCATGAAAGCCTTACTAGACCCTCCTCTGGAGCTCAACAGTGACCACTGCTCCACCGTCAGCCCCGTGGTGGAGATCAAGCTGAGCAACATGGAGACCAAGTCCTTTATCACGTTGGAGATGAAGGTACTGGTAACTGTCAAGAGGGAGAGTTGTCACACTGCAGAGGTGCTTTGCGTTCGCAGTGACTGCAAAGAAGGACCTTACACACCCATCCCTAATGCTTACATTTACAAGGATACAGTCCAGGTACAGCTGGATAGTCTGGAGCCATGTATGTATGTGGCGGTTGTGGTTCAGTCACAATACATCAGCCACAACACCACTGTTTGGGACCATGTGCAGAGGAAAGTAACTCTTGGCGTCTACGGACCCAAACACATTCACCCTTCCTTCAAGGCAGTTGTGGCCATGTTTGGGCATGACTGCGCCCCCAAGACCTTGTTGGTAAACGAGGTGGGCCGGCAGGCTAGCTCCAGCCCACCAGTTGCCCTCCAGCTGTGGGGGAAGCACCAGTTTGTTCTGGGCTACCCTCAGGACCTCCAGGTGGGATTGTACTCCAACATGTCTAACTACCAGGTGAAGGCAAGTGAGGGTGCAGGGGTGATTCGTGGATTTCAGGTTAAATTGGGGAAAGTTAGCAGGCTCCTGTACATGATCACATCACACAACCCCAACAGCATCTCAGACTTCACTCTCAGGGTCCAAGTCAAGGATGCCCTTGACTGTATCCTCACCCAGTTTTGCGTCCAAACTCCACCACCGCCACCAAAGAGCGGAGCGAGGATTACAGGCCAGAGGAGGTTTCTAAAAAAGAAAGAGGTGGATAAGATTGTCCTCTCACCGCTGGCTGTCACTTCCAAATACCCAAAGTTTCAGGACCGGTGCATTACCAACCTTAAATTTGGCAAGTTGATCAAAACAGTGATTAGGCAGCACAAGAGCACTTATCTGTTGGAGTACAAAAAGGGGGACGTTATTGCTTTGCTCAGCGAGGAGAAAATCAAACTGCGAGGGCAGCTGAGGACCAAAGAGTGGTACATTGGATACTATCAGGGGAAGATAGGCCTTGTCCATGCCAAGAACGTTTTAGTTCTGGGTAAGGTCAAGCCCATTTATTGGTGTGGGCCGGACCTAACGACCACAATGCTGCTGGAGCAGATCCTGAAGCCTTGCAAATTTCTTACATACATCTACGCAACGGTGAGGACAGTTTTAATGGAGAATGTGGGCAACTGGAGGGCGTTTGCAGATGCCCTGGGGTACGGGAATTTGCCACTGAATTATTTTTGCCGGACAGAGCTGGACAATGAGCCAGAGAAGGTGGCGTCGGTTCTGGAGAAACTCAAAGAGGAGTGTACAAACATGGAGAACAAGGAGAGGAAGTCCTTCCAGAGGGAACTCATGATGGTAAGACCGATCATGTTTTGATTTCTTATTGGTTTCTGTTTTATTGTGGACTAATTTAATAAGTGTCGCAGTATCAAAGTTGTTGTAGCATTTGTGTGCTTATCATGAAAGGTAAAAAGGTAGACATCAGTTTATTAATAGATTGGGAATTACCTAAATGATGAAACGATCCAATGCTTTCAAAGCCTGTTTTAACCAAAGAATAAACCAGAATAAACAACAGGGTTTTCCTGACCTTTGTAAGACCCGGGCGCAGTGATTCACCCTTTTATTTCTCTCCAACCCCGCCTACTTGTGCTAGTCTTAAGAAAAACAAAACACCACTTCAAAGACGACACAGTGCACCTTACCGGTAGCCTGCAGCTGCACTTTTTGAAGTGGAAGAGACAGTTATCATAGTCGTTAGCCTGCCAACCCCTTGCACTGACCCAAAACGTCCGTCGTTTGTAGTTTTACCCTTCAACAACTTCATCCTTTACTTCACAGATCAACCATCACTTGGTTTTGTTTTTGTTGGCCAAATTTTGTGTTAAGTGTCAGACCGAAGAAGATTTTGCCTAAAATAAAATAAAAAATGTGTTTCAGGATGAATAACTGTCTGTGGCTTCATCTGAGCAGGTAAATGACACTGTGGGGCTGTAGGCACACTATCAATGAACACTTGTTTCAAATTTGAAGAAGACTGCTCAAAGTATGACCATTCTACAGTGTTTTTACCATGAAGAGATCCAGGCGGAGCTCCAAATGACAAGTGGGTCACTCTGCTTCAAAACAGTACTGTCAGTGATCAAACAACACTCAGCCAGCTTCAAACATTGTACCTTATTGAAATCAGGTGTGATTATGATAGCTGATGTTGTTTATGACACAGAAACACCATAAAATATCACCAAATAAAGCCATATGAAACGTGAAACTTATGATCCCACTTTCTAGACGGTATATCTCAGGCAAAAATAGTGGTAGGAGTGAGACTCTTACCTTTTATAAAAGAGCTAAGTTCCCGCTAACAGCTCCGCATAAGATCGCAAGTAATCCTTTAACTTTTCCCATCGAAAAACGGCATGACATGACTTGTCACAGCTCATCGCAATTTTGGACTTTGTGTGTTTAGGCTGCTCTGGTGCGAAATCCATAAGAAATAAAAGATGTTATTTTTGAAAAGTCGAGAGCTTCCTGAATCCGGCAATACCAAACATCACATGGTTTGATGACGTAGTGCGCCTGGGAGATACCATTTAACAGAGATGGGGGGGAGCGAGGACGTCGGCATCCTGGCGGAGTTAGAGAGGTTAAAACCAGCCGCAATCAACTGGACCAGCTGAGTTGCAGGTGACACCATTAGCTGCCTTGAGTCGAGGTCAGACCGGTCAGTTCAAAGTGCTGCAACTTTTCTCTGCAACGTTCTAAAACGGTTTCATCATGTTGTGTATCTTTGGTCTGAACTGGGCTTTGAGAATTAAAAGTTTGTTGCTCTTTGAGAAGGTGTACATGCAATATTATGCTCTTTGTATGTTAGGAAGTGGTGGGGTAAGTTCACAATCACTGAATTGTCCTTGACAAGAGAAATACAGTTTATGAAGTCGCTCCTTTAATGTCATTCTCCTGAAATCATCCGACTGTTACACTGCTGCAAAAACATTCCTGCTCAGCAGAAGTGTTTCCTGCACACATAAATCTGAATAAAAACTGTCGGGCATTACCCTAACAGCTCTGATGCTCAAATAATATACATGTATATTACAAAATGAGCAAGAGAAGACTTGTCAATGTCCCTCGGATGGGTGCGGCATCGTTAGTTAAGCTTCACTGATGCTGATAAGAGCCAAAATGTAATTTACTAAACAGTTGGAGTCAGTCGCTGTCTGATTGATTAGTGTCTCTTTGCAACATTGGCCCTCGACGTGATTTCTCTCCTCTTCAGCCTGTGTTTCAGTCGGACAGGGAGGGATTTGAGTCCTTATGTTCAGTCACATGTACATGTCTTACAGCCTGAGGCACCTCAGAGCGGGAACAGCCTCCACATGAAAAATGAAGGAGTGGTCGGAGAGGGAAAAATCCTGTAAAGAGCAGCATAGAAATAAAACTCAGCATCTGCAGTTTGTGCGAAAACAACTCTGTCAAGCAAACGCACGCCGGCCTCGATGTGTTTTTCTTTCCCGGCAGCACCGGCACCCTGGGGGGAGCAAAATAGTCCCGAGACATTTTCCCTCGCCAGACGCCATTATTCAAAAAGTACTTTAGCAAAGTACATTTTCCAACTGCTGCTTATCCAGGCAGAGTTGATGAAGCGTGCATGCACTTTTGTCGCAGCGACCACCGGAGCAGCTGGGGGTAAACTGCCTCGCTAAATGGGACTTTGACAGTAACTGTTAAGGTAAAGGAGTGTTACCCTTTTTCTGGTCATGCTTTTCACCTGCAACTACCTCTCCGTGTTCGGCTGCACGTCACATGACCTCCGCATAATCTCAAAAAAGTCTGAAGCAAAGGAGGGAATGCTTTTATGTGTTATAAAATGCTTTTCTTCTGGCGGCTACCTTCAACTCCAGCTGAGGCTTTTAAACTCACTGTGTGCACAAAGAGCGCCTCGGCTTTCTTATCTCTGAACCAGGCTTCATCCTTGACTCCTCTGAGCTTCGTTTTTTAAATATTTACTGCAAAATGAAACGAGCACACGCTCAGATGTCCTTCACTGAAGTCCAGCTATTTTCCTGTGAAGTTGGGAACACTTTCATCATCAAGGACGATAAAGAAATTTGTTCTGTTGACCTCGATGGAAGGATTTATCCTCAAGTGTTACAGCACCTTTCAAGTGTGAGACAGATTTGTGGTTTGTCATTATGTGGGCTTTACGTCTGACATGATGTTTCCTGTCTAAACCAGAGGAAAGACACAAAGAAGCCTGACATCATGTTTTAAACTGGAGTTAAAGGGCCATTTCCCCAAAAAATATTCCATTACTTTGTGTCTGAGCCAGACATTCAGTCTCATGTTGCTCTGCAACCTGTTTCCATCCTGTAGAATACTGTATGTGGCATGATGTTTTCAGTTGTCCATCGGTCCATCCCGTTCTCGTGAACACAGTATCTCAAGAATGCCTTAAGGGAATTTCAAATTTGGCACGAACATCCACTGGACTCAACAATAAACTCATTAGATTTTGGTGGTCATAGGTGAAAGGCCTCAATCACTTTAATCTCATCTGTCTCATTCTTGCTAATGCGATATCTTAAGAATGCCTTGAGGGAATTTCAAATTTGGCACAAACATCCACTGGAGTCAACAATAAACTTATTAGATTTTGGTGGTCATAGATCGCTATAATCTGGTCAAAGATCAAGGTCACTGTGAAACTGCATTTGTCCCATTCACATGAACATGATATCTTAACGACACCTTGAGAATTTGGGAATTTCTTCAGATTTGGCAAAAACATCCACTTGGACTCAAACATGAACTGACCTTGCATGTGTCTAATTCTCATGAACATGATATCTCAAGAACACCTAGAAGAATTTTCCTCAAATTTGGCACAAACATCCACTTGGACTCAACGATAAACTGATTAGATGTCGGTGGTCAAAGGTCAAGATCATCATGACCTCGCATCCATCTCATTATTGCAAAAGCAACATCTCAAGAACACCTTGAGGGAATTTCCTCAAATTTGGCACAAACATCCACTTGGACTCAAAGATAAACTGATTAGATGTCGGTGGTCAAAGGTCAAGATCATCGTGACCTTGCATCCATCTCATTATTGCAACAGCAACATCTCAAGAACACCTTGAGGGAATTTCCTCAGCTTTGGCACAAATGTCAGACATGAGCATACACTGTAACTGCAACTAGACTGGTGGGCGAAAGCAACAGGAATGAGGCTAAAAACCCAGAAATTTATTAGCATTTTAGCACTCTTTGTTCCCTCACCTCAGTTTTTTGGCCTTGGCCTTTTTGACCTTGAGGGAATTTCCTCAAATTGGGGGCCGACGTCCACCTGGACTCAGCAATGAAATGAGTCGAATTTGGTAGTCAAAGGTCAAAGATCAAGGTCACTGTAGCCTTCAAGGCATGTTTTTGGCCATAACTCAAGAATTCAAATGATAATAATGAGAGAAATTCACACAAATGTCTCATAATAGGATTTCAGTAAGACAACTCATGTTTTAAATGTTTATTTTAACAGCAGAAGAGTTTGGCGTCTGGACTCCGGCCTCATCGCTCAACGCAGATATGGTTACATGAGATATTGGGCAGTGATGATTAAGTATTTCCCCCTTTAGATGGAGCCTGCAGGTGGATGTTGGTGGAAGTGGACTGAAAGACTGACATACGACGTGTGTGTATGAATCAGTGCAGCTCAAGTTGGCTGCCTGAACTAGCTTGCAGGTGTCGCCCCATATAATGAAGAAGTGACATTTTATATCTAAAAGATCAAAGGTCAACTTCACCGTGACATCATAATGTTCTACAGAAACAGTTTTCTGGCCGTTACTGTCATATCTCAGGAACAGAAGGAAATACTAAATGGTAGGATACTGAATTGCTGACATTAATCTTGGGTGTCCATCTTGAAACTGTGCTGATGGCGGTAGTTCTAGTTTAAAAGAACAGGTTGTCTGAACCTGATTTTCCCCAGATGCATTTAAAACTTGTGTCCTGCTGCAAAAAGTCCCTGATGCACCACACCAGTTGTAAACCACTCCAGAATGTGTGTGAATGTGTGTGTGTGTCCCCTGCGACATTTTCCCCCAGAGTGCAGTAAATTGTCATCGCCTGCAGGAGCAAGGTCCAGTGAGTCAGGCAGGCTTGAATTACTAAATCTTTTCCTCAAAACAACAAAAAGAAGCCAATCGTATATAATTGTTACTCAATAAAACATCCCCATGTTGAGAACCTCTGGCTTCAAAATCCTCGATTAGTGAACGAGGCATTCGTTCTCCCTATTGTGAGGCTTTTATCAGTCAACGCCAGGAGAAACATACACACAAATGTGAGAAATTATTCAGATCTAAGTGTCTAATCAAGCATCATGGAGGAACACAGTATGTTGGTGTTGTGTGTCCAAGGTGCAAATCAGAAGCACTTCAAACACTCACGTATGCAGATCAGTTAATTGGAAAGACGTGTCAGGAAAGGATGGGATGAAATAATGATATCTCAAGGGGATGAACGGACGGTCGAATGGAAATCGATAAAGATTTTAAACTGGAAGTTGTCATGGTGAGGAACCCAGGGAGCGAGACTCAAGGTGGGGTCAATGACTCGACGAGGAAGCTTCATTGTCCCCCCTGTGGTTTCTGTAATGAGAGAGGAGGCAGAACAAATGGGTTTGATGGGAGGGATGTGAGAACTGATACAAGTGGGAAAGAAAGAGTTTAGACACACCTGTATACTGTTAACAATGAGAACAAGGTGTGGTTTCTGTTTTCTCATCTCACTACATTGACCTCATTCAGTTGTTCAGTTCTGGACTTAAACTGAATTTTGAAAAATAGTTCAGTACAGACGCTAAGCATTTATGTGATTAGCTTACTTTAGCATAAAGAGCTAGCTTGGCAAGCTACATCACATAATTCCCCTTATGCCTCTACGCTGGCAATAGCCACGGCCAGAGGCAGTATATTTTAGGGTTGTTCGTCCATCCCATTCTCATGAACGCAATCTTTCAAGAACACCTGAGCATATATTAAGGGTTAGGGTCACTGCGACCTTGTCTGTCTCAGTGGACTCAATGATGAACTGTTCAGAATTTGGTGGCCAAAGGTCACTGTGACCTTGCATCCAACTTTTTCTTGTGAAAGCAACATCTTAAGAGAATCCTTGATGGGATTTTTTCAAATGTGGCACAGATTTCTTCATATTTGGCACGAATTTCTTCAAATTTGGCACCAACGGCCACTTTGAGGCAATGATGAACTGATAAGAACCTGGTGGTCAAAGGGTGATGTTATTGTGACCTTGTGTTCATCTCATTCTTGAAATCTCAAGAACATCTGCAGGATTTTTTTTTTTCCAAATTTGGCAAAAACATCCACTCAGACTCGACGATGAACTGATAACAATTTGGTGGTCAAAGGTCACTGTGACCTTGCATCCAACTTTTTCTTGAGAAAGTGACATCTTAAGTGAATCCTTGATGGGATTTTTTTCAAATGTGGCACAGATTTCTTCAAATTTGGCACAAATTTCTTCAAATCTGGCCACTTTGAGTCAATGATGAACTGATAAGAATTTGGTGGTCAAAGGGTGATGTTATTGTGACCTTGTGTTCATCTCATTCTTGTGAACATGATATCTCAAGAACAAATTTGGCAAAAACATCTTTGAATCCATCTAATTCTTGCAAATGCCATATTTCAAGGGGAACCTTTAAGGAATTTCTTTTAATTTGGCACAAATTAACGTCCACTTTGACTCAACAACAATGAACTGATTGGAATTTTGTGGTCAAGGATGAATTAATTAGAATTTGGTGGTCAAAGGTCAAGGTCACTGTGACCTTGCATCTGTCTCATTCTCATGAACATAATATCTCAAGAACACTGTGAAGGACTTTCCTCAAATTTGGCACAAACATCCACTTGGACTCAGCAATGTATCAGCAATGTACCAATAGACTTTGGTGGTCGTAGGTCAAAGGTCAAGGTCTCTATGATCTCATCTGTCTCATTCTTGGGAAAGTGTTATTTCAAGAACACCTTGAAGAAATCTTTTCAAATTTGGCACAAACATCTTCGTAGATTCAACAATGAACTGATTATATTTTGGTGGTCAAGGATGAATTGATTAGAATTTGTTGGCCAAAGGTCAAGGTCACTGTTACCTTGTATTTGTCCCATTCACATGAACATCATATCTCAACAACACCTTGAGAATTTGGGAATTTCTTCAAATATGGCACAAACATCCACTTGGACTCAAACATGAACTGACCTTGCATCTGTCTCATAATTGCAAAAGCAACATCTCAAGAACACCTTGAGGCAGGAATGAGGCTTTCTTTTAATTTGGCACAAATTAACGTCCACTTTGGCTCAACAACAATGAACTGATTGGAATGTTGTGGTCAAAGGTCAAGGTCATGGTGACCCTGCGTCCGTCTCTCTTTCGTGTGAGCATGATATCTCAAGAACACCTTGAGTCAGCAGTTAATGACAATAAAACAGTTAACAAAACAGATTTTTCAACAACTGTGAATCACCACAACTATGAGAGGTCCTTCAGTATACAGTCATTCATTTGTATACAAAATATTAGGCTGATTGGCACAGTAGTTTATGAGATTAGCTGCAGACAGACAGATACAGACACTCACACAACAACTCTGGGTGGTGCCCTAGGCGGCTGTCTATGCCAACTACAGGAAGCACCGCCACTGGCTGCTGCTTGTATACAGTAATAACTGAGGGAACTTTCTCTCTTTTTCCCTCTCCCTGTTATAGCTCTGGCCTGTAATGACCTTTACTGTGAAAAGGTTGTGTTGAGGGATTTTAAACTGCCTCTCTGAACCTCTAGGGCACAGCAACACTAAGAAATAACACTGTGGTAAATCCTGAAGTGTCATTCCAATTCTGCCACTGTATGGGCTCACACAGAAAACAATAAGCTCAGGTGTTTTGGCATGCTGCAGGCGCATGTTGCCCTTTCGACTGTCAGGGACAGGAAATGTTTTCACTTTATTTGGAACATCAGCTGATATTGTCAGGATGCGGAGTTGAAGGAGATCAAAAAGGTAGCGTGTATTGTGGCCTTAAAAAGAGTAAAAACACTAGATTCAGAAAGAGTAGTTCCAGATTTAGAGAAACAAGCATATTTACATTCACATCATTTGTATGCAAAGTATGGAGCTGGTGTCAGCACATGGTTAGCCTAGCTTAGCATAAAAACATAAAGTAAGGGAAAGTGCAGCTAGCTTGGCTTTGTTCATCTCTGACCTTTGACCTTTTGGGTATGTCATGTCAACACTTTAACATTTTATCCTATTAGACACTATCTTGCATGGTGTGAAATTTTGTCATGATTAGCTTATGAGTTTCTGCAAAAACGTGTTTTTTTTTAGGTCACAGTGACCTTGACTTTTTACCCTTTGCCACCAAATTCTGATCAGCTCTTTGTTGAGTCCAAATGGCTGTTTTTGCCAAATATGACAAAATTCCCACATGGTGGTTTTGAGATATCATGCTCACAAGAAACAGATGAACACAAGGTCACAATAACATTGCCCTTTGACCACCAAATTCTTATCAGTTCATCATTGACTTGAAGTGGCCATTGGTGCCAAATTTGAAAAAAGGTTCCCTCAAGGTGCTCTTGAGATATCATGCTCACAAGAAAGAGAGAGACGGATGCAAGGTCACCATGACCTTGACCCTTGACCACCAAATTCTGATCAGCTCTTTATTGAGTCTAAATGGCTGTTTTTGCAAAAAAAAAATCAGGAAATTCCAACACAGTGCTCTTGAGATATTATGCTCACAAGAAAGAGATAAACACAAGGTCACAATAACATCGCCCTTTGACCACCAAATTCTTATCAGTACATCATTGACTTCAAATTCGTGCCAAATTTGAAGAAATTTGTGCCAAATTTGAAAAAAAGATTCCCTCAAGGTGCTCTTGAGATATCATGTTCACAAGAATGAGACAGACAAGGTTGCAGTGACCTCACCCTCTAGCGTATGATTACCAAAATTTCATCAAATCATTGTTGAGTGAACGTTTGTGCCAAATTTGAAAAAAAGGTTCCCTCAAGGTGCTCTTGAGATATCACGTTCACAAGAATGAGACAGACAAGGTTGCAGTGACCTCACCCTCTAGCGTATGATTACCAAAATTTTATTGAATAATTGTTGAGTGAACGTTTGTGCCAAATTTGAAGAAATTCCCTCTTGAAATATTGTGTTTATGAGAATGGGATGGATGAACCACCCAGTTAGATACTTTCGTGGCTGTCTTTGTGTAAATGAGCCGACCTCTTGACTGTCTGATGTATGTTTTCTCCCAGTTTCACAAACTCTGCATGATAGAAACGTCATCAACACGCCCTCGCGCCGTTTCATGTCCAATCCAACCGATTTGGACATTTGCATTCTTGCATGCAGCTCCTCCGGGTAGTGTCTAGATAACTTAAGGTTTGCAGTGCATGTGTGAAAGAGGCTTAATAAAAGCAGCAGCTTTGATCCACTTGAGTCCAAGATTTTTCTTTTGATAGCAGTCCTAATAAAAAAATTGCCGGAGCAGCATTTTTATCTCATTTGTTTCCTAGATTGGCTCATCCAGGCTCCCATACTTTGATTGCCATATCTGTCTATTAGATGTGACAACCTGGCAGCACAGTAAGAGGTGTTATGTTTCCTTGATGATGCCTGCTGTTTTTCATCTTACCAGCCTTTTCTTTGCAATAATTGAAGCCGATATAATAGCAGTCAATAAATCCATATCTTTTTGTGTAGAGCAGTTTTTATCACAGTAGCGCCACAAACAAAGCTTTGCTAATCTTGGTGTCTTCTGTCTCCAGCACAGCCGCACACAAGTTGAGCTAATCAGATCAGCAGCAGGAGCATTTCCTGTTGTGTACACAGAGTTTTGAGGATGACGAATCCAAATTCTGGCTTCTGCAAAACTTGAAAGAACAATTCTGAACTTTCAAAGCAGAGCAGAGAGAGAGATTTCAGCTGTAAGCCTGCTGCCTTTAATTGCACCTCTGGACAGTCTGAAACATATAAAAAGGAAAGTGTTGCAGCAGAACAAGTGCCAGGGGTTTGTCCTTAGGGTTTAGAGCAGCTCATCGTGTCTCCTCTGTCTTCCACACTAGCCGACAGGTGTACTCATGTGAAATGTGAGCAGGCATTGATCAGGTCGGAGCTGGAGGCCTGTGGGGGCATCCGACACCGCCCCGGCAGATCTTTTAACGCCGGGGCTCGAGTTACGAAGGCAGAGGACAAATGAAAGAGCCGTCTCTTATGTTTGTCAGTGGAGGAGAGTGTTGTTTAATAATAGATCTATGCAGAGAGGCGGGACGAAGCGCTCCTACGGGGGACGCAATCAATCCCCTGCTTGTAGACTCCCATCTAGAAGCAAAGTCTTAAGTCATAAAAGTCAGCAGTAAAAGACTCAGACATTTAGACTTCTTTACAAACATGCAGCCGCCTCGATCCCCAGTGAAAGTCAGCGTGTTAATTAGGCAACAAACCTGATTAGCTGGACCTGACTGCTGCAGTTTACTGGACCACAACTAGACATTTGTCTGAGAAACAAGAGCTCCTCTGTGGCTCATCACACAGAGCAGGAGAGTTCAGATAGTTGCAGGAGAAGCACCTTTCAGGAAGTGATTAATAAACTAAACTCAGAGCTGGCAGACTTGTCCTAATGGGACATTTCAACTGAACTGCTCCAGTTGGAGCCAAACTCATGAACAAATCAGGAACTAAATCTTTTTGTAGAGCAGCTATGTTTGTGTTTCTGCCACAACCTTGAAGAGGAAACTGGCTGCTTTTGGCTGTACTGTGTGTTTGAAGGTGGAACGGGAGATTAAAGATACCAGACAGACAAAAATCACCACTAGAAAATGTTGGAATTGAACATTTTTGCAGACCACAAATATGTTGCTGTCTGTTACTGTTTTAACACTGAGGATAGTGCCACAAAAAGTAGTTATTTTTCACCAGGGCATAGCTGCATTTCTTGACAGGATCATGTGAAGAAGAGCAGTCCTTTTTACAGAGACGTTGCTGAGTTTCCAGCTGGGATAGTGCTACAAAAGTTGTTTTATTTATTCATTTTTTAATGAGACATTGCTGCATTTCTAGCTGGGATAACGCCACAAAGAGCGGTAATTTTTTACAGACATCACCGCATTTCCAGCAAGGACAGTGCCACAAAAAGTGGTGGTTTTTAACTGAGACATCACTGCATTTCCAGCTGGGATCATGTCAAGAAGAACAGTCCTTTTTACAGAGACGTTGCTGAGTTTCCAGCTGGGATAGTGCCACAAAAGTTGTTTTATTTATTCATTTTCCAATGAGCAATAGCTGCATTTCTAGCTGGGATAACACCACGAAGAGCCGTTATTTTTTACAGAGACATCACAGCATTTCTAGCGAGGATGGTGCCACAAAAAGTGGTCATTTTTAAGTGAGACATCGCTGAGTTTCCAGCTGGGATAGTGCTACAAAAGTTGTTTTATTTATTCATTTTTTAATGAGACATTGCTGCATTTCTAGCTGGGATAACGCCACAAAGAGCGGTAATTTTTTACAGACATCACCGCATTTCCAGCAAGGACAGTGCCACAAAAAGTGGTGGTTTTTAACTGAGACATCACTGCATTTCCAGCCAGGATCGTGTCAAGAAGAGCAGACCTTTTTACAGAGACATAGCTGCATTTCCAGCTGGGATAGTGCTAAAAAAGTTGTTTTATTTATTCATTTTTTTAATGAGAAATTGCTGCATTTCTAGCTGGGATAACGCCACGAAGAGCCGTCATTTTTTACAGACACATCGCTGCATTTCCAGCGAGGATAGTGCCACAAAAAGAGATGTTCTTTTCCACATCGAAGGCTTCTCCAGCTGTGAATGTGCAACCAAACAGGATTCGCTTTTACAGCTACAGACCACTGTTGTGTTTTAGGGACAGATCGCTGTTTGTGGTGTTTTTTGTGACCAGTTGCTGTGTTTTTACTGAGGCATTGCGGCGTTTCCTGCCAGGATAGTGCCAGGAAAAGCAGTTGTATTTTACAGAGACATTGTTGCATTTCCTGTCAGGATGTTGCCATGAGTGGTTGTTTTGCCAGACAAGTCAATGCAGTGATTCACGTTTCTTAATTGGAGTGCTTGGCATTCAATAGAACATATCATATGCACTTGACAAGACACCGTGACACGGCCCCTTCTCACTACTGCTGTAATATCCTTTTCTCTTCCTTCTGCCATTTTGTCTCTCATCTCTTTGTCCCTATCATTTGTCTTTCTCTGCCTGTCTTTATTCCCCCCCTTCCCCTCCTGTCCCTCCCTCTCTTTCCTACCTGTCAGTATTATCATCTGCCCTGCTCCACCTCTCCTCCCTCCTCCCTCCTCCCCGTCAAAGCTTTTGGAAGTGAGGCTCATTTAGTTGACAGCCGCCCGGTCAGCTGTCAGCTTCGTCTGTCCGTCTGCTTCAGGGCTTCCTGCAGGTTGCCGTTATCTTGTATTTTTTTCAGACACTCTGGTCTCTCGCACAGCAGGCTGTTTTCTATTTTTAGAGCAGAATCATGTTGTTAGTTAATAATGTGGAAACATCGACCAAAACCAGGCTGGAAACAGACAGACAGTAAACATGTTGCAGTGCTTTCATTTCTAAATTAAAGTCAAAATTAGGTTATTGCCAAAAAGGCGGCTCAGTTGCCAGAGGGAAATGTTGGCATTGTACGTCTCTGCAAACCATGGATACGTTACATTTGTATGTTTCATACATCTCATATCAATGTCTCTAAAATGACAGATTACATGTGTATGAGCTGACTGTTGTTGAGAAGTGGAGCGGATGATGAATGATGTGACGCCTCGGCAGGGCGGTTGCCACACTGCAGACCACTGCTAGAGACCAACAATCAGCAACACCTGTTGATTTTAAGTGAGCCAACACTTAAAGGCTTAGAGTTACGCATAATTAAGGGCATGGACACAAGCTGTCTGCCAGTAGTGTCCCCTTTGTCCAAATATGGTCACTTCTGACTTCAACAAGCCAAGATGGTGTCGACCAACATGTTGAACTTGAGGCTTCAAAACAGGAGCCCACAAACCTTTGGGTGAAGTCACGCTAGCTTATGTACATGGTTTCCAGCAGTGAGCAAAAAGCTGGTGTAAGCCATGGTTGTATTTCCAGCTGCAACTCTGCCCCCCTCTAAGCTGCAGACCACTGTTTCAGATCAACAAACTTACTAGTGGCAACTGTGCAAAAAAAAAAAAGAGTCTGTTTTTAAGTGAGCCATTGCTGCATTTCCAGCAGCCACTGTGCCACAAAAGCAGGTGTAATTTAGTCAGCCATCACTGTGTTTCCAGCTGCTGCTTTTCTACCCATGAATCTACCCAGAGATGCAGGCTGCTATGTTGCAGACCACTGTTCGAAACCAGCAAACAGCAGGTGTTTTTTTGTAAGTCACTGCTGCATTTCCTATGCAACCAAAAGAGGTTATTTTTAGTGAACCATTGCTGCATTTCCAGCAGCAATTTTGCCTTCAAAATTGGGTGTTTCTTAGTGAGCCACTGCTGCTTGTTTTTTAAGCAAGCCATCGCTGTGTTTCCAGTGGCCATTTTGGCACAAAAAAATTGTGTTGTTTTTTTTAACGAGCCGTTGTTGCATTTCAAGCAGCAATTGTGTGAACAAAGGCAGGTTTTTTTTTTGAGCAAACTATCACTGCATTTCCAGCGGTGATTGTGCCACCAAATGTGGGTATTGACAGCCAAAACATGATCTTTTTCTTACCATAACTAAGTGATTTTTGTTCCTAGACATTACCTCAAGTTAACCACAGGTTGTTGAAATATGAAGAAACAAGCAACTGTTTTTTAACGAGCTGTTGCTGCATTTCCAGCGGCAATTGTGTGGACAAAAGCAGGTGTTTTTTTAGCAAGCCATCACTTCATTTCCAGCGGAAATTTTGGCGACCAAAAGTGGAGATAAATGGGGAAAAATTGGGTGTTTCTTAGTGATCCACTGCTGCATTTTCAGTGGCAATTGCATCACAAAAAAGGTTTTTTAGGCAAGCCATCGCTGCGTTTCCAGTGGCAGTTGTGTGGACAAAAGCAGGTGTTTTTAACAATTTTGGTGACCAAAAGTGGGTATTTATTGGTGAGCCATAATTGCATTTCCAGCAGCGATTGTGCCACCAAAAACAGTTTTGTTTTTTTTTATTATGAGCCATTGCTCCATTTCCAGCTGCAATTTTTGCCACCAAAGTGGGTATTTATTGGTGAGCCATAATTACATTTCCAGTGGTGAGTTTTTCAGAGGGCCATTGCTGCATTTCCAACGGTGACGGTGGCACTGAAAGTGTTTTTTAGCAAGGCATTGCTGTGTTTTCCAGCGGCCATTGTACTACAAAAAATTGTGTTTTTTTAAAAAGAGGGTAGTGCTGCATTTTTAGCTGCAATTGTGCCACCAAAAACTATTTTTTTAGAGGGCCATCACCACATTTCAAGCGGCCATTGTGCCACTAAAAGCAGGTTTTTTATAGTGAGCAATTGCTGCATTTCCGGCAGCAAATGTGCCACCAGAAACAACTTTTTTGAATGAGTCATTGCTGCATTTCCAACGGTGATTGTGGCACCAAAAGTGGGTGTTTTTCGTAAGCCATCGCTGCATTTCTAGCAGCCACTCCTAACCTTAAGTGAGTGATTTTTGTTCTTAAACATGACCTAAAGTTAACCCCAGTTTGTTGTGTTTGTATCCGCTACATAATGATATACAAACTTTACATTTCTTTTTGCAGAAATGTACAATGCCAAGTATTTCTCTGGCGTCGGCTGCATAAAGAAGTCTCCATGAATTAAACTGTG
Source organism: Epinephelus fuscoguttatus (assembly GCF_011397635.1). Classification (NCBI taxonomy): domain Eukaryota; kingdom Metazoa; phylum Chordata; class Actinopteri; order Perciformes; family Serranidae; genus Epinephelus; species Epinephelus fuscoguttatus. The sequence continues at coordinate 3,168,716 of NC_064775.1, forward strand.
GGACCGAAATGAACATGGAAATGTCCCCAGCTGGAGCCAAAGTGTCCGAGAGCCAGACAGTGACCTTTGACTTCCATCTGGTGCAGTGTGAACATGGGTTCTGTGTCTTTCAGTGAGAAGTCTGTTTATCTCAAACTCAGATTGAGAAGACTCAGATTTAGAGGTTTTCCCACCCTGATGGGATTAGGAAAAATCTGATTTGAAGGTACATGACTCTTCTGACCTCCTGGCCTTTATTTTGAAGCACAGGCTCCTTCCTGCGTTAATCCTTTCCGGCTCTACACAGCCTGTCTCTCCTGCACGTACCGAAGTGCCTGATTTGCATTTGAACACATCACGCTCATTTCCAGACAGCAGCGTTGAACCCTGACGTGTGTGTGGGTTTGGTCTATATTTAGACCTAAACTTGTGTGAAGCCTGAATCAGCAGGCGGAGGACATCACAATGGAAGGCCAAAGTGCTCGTCGGCCAGGTGGGGGAGTGAGATAGAGGCGGGGAAGGAGTGAGAGAGGAGGAGGGAGGCGTGTGGTGTCCGTTTCAACAGCGGATAATTCATCATCTCAGTTTGGTTTGTAAAGAGTAACCTGCACGTTGTAGGTTATCAGGTTGTTTCGCGTCATTACAGAGCGGCAGCTCGTTACAGAGACGATAAAAGAGATAAAAGATGACGGATGGGAGAGGAAGTAAAACAGCGCGTAAAAATAGATTATTCTAATAAATGGAAATAACGTGACCTTGGGATTATAAGGTTCATCCTGTCTTGTCTTTTTAAGACTGAGTTAAAGCTTAAACGTGCTTCTGCTGACAGTCATTGATGTGCAGTATTTCAAGCCTGCAACGTGAGACAGTACCAATACCATCACGTAAGGATACTTCATTACATGCCATCGTACTGGGGTCAGAATCCTGTGGGTCTTTCTCAAAGCTGGAATGTGGCTGCCTCTGCATGACGACTGCTTGTCTTAACTATGTAATTATGAAAACTCTGTGTGTGTGTGTGTGTGTGTGTGTGTGTGTGTGTGTGTGTTCCGTGTTTTTCTCCTCACTGACTTGGTCAATCCATGTGAAATTTGGCACAGTGGTAGAGGGTCATGGGAGGATGCCAATGAAACAATATTACATCAATTGGCCAAAGGGGGGCGCTATAGCAACCCATTGAAATGTCAAACTTTGAATGGGCATATCTCATGCCCCGTATGTGGTAGAGACATGAAACTTTGCACAGAGATGCCTCTCCTCATGAGGAACACATTTGCCTCAAGAACCCATAACTTCCGCTTATATAGATTTTCCGCCATTTTGAATTGTTTGAAAAACACTTCAAATGGATCTCTTCCTAGGAAGTTTGAGCGATCTGCATGAAACTGGGTGAACATAATCTAGGGAGCAATATCTAAAGTTCCCTCTTGGCAAAAGTTGGAAAACTTCCTAAAACTGAGCTTCTATAAGGCAATGAATATTGCGGAGGGCGTGGCTCATCACATAAAGGTGTAGAACATCTCAAGGGTTTCACCCATCACCACGCAACTTTGTAGGCATATGACCACACATAATCTGAGGGGACCCCTCCATTATTGAGCCCATCAAACAAAATGGGGGCGCTAGAGAGCTCATTTCTTATCTAGGCCTAACCGCCATATGGATTTTTACTAAACTTGGTAGATATGTAGAACAGGACGCCTCAAGGTGACTGGAGAAATTTAACTCTAATTGGCAACTGGGTGGCGCTATAACAACAGAAAAATGCTTCAAAATGGCTAAAATGCGACCGATCGCTGTGGCTCCCCCTGTGGACCAATGTTGGTGTTGTTTCTGATGTTTGGTATGACTAAGTCATGGTATGGTATGGTAACTGTTCACACGGGCAACTTGCTCGCTAGTATCCGTAACGAATAAAAAGTTAATGAAACACCTGCCACAAGTAGGTTGCTGATTCGTCCAGTAGAGGGTCATGAGGAACCACTCACTGAGGGCCAGGTGTTTCTAGACGGGGGAGCACATTTTTTGACCGCAATGCCGAGCCTCGTCAAGTCAGGTGTGAAATTTGTACCCTTGAATGGTTTGTGGACAACCATTGTGTGTGAGCTCAGAGTTTCAAAACTTTCAGCTCATTTCAATCGGGAGAGACTCGTTCTGAGAGACAAGAATATTTATTTACATGTGCACATAAGTATGAGAAATGGGAAAAGTCTTTGGCGATTTGACCCCATTGTGATGTCATATATTCCAGGACGGTGGTAAAGACTTGGTAGATTAAGGAATTTATGGAGTCTAGACGCTGGTGGTGATGAGCTCGTCCTGGGCTCTGGATAAGGTGACCACGTCGGAGTAAGTCATCTTCCTGTTTTAACAGCAACCTTCTTTTTTTAACTTTGAGCACAAAATTAAGTTGTATGTCAAAAACGAAATAAAATTGGCCAACAGTGCGACAAATCAACATTATCAGAAAGTGACTCAGAACAATAAAATATATCATAAAAATGCCAGAATAAGGACTACATGTTCTACAATAAATGAGACTCAACATAAAGCGTCTTCAAGATTACGAAAATAAATTTGAAAGGAAATTGCATAGAATAAGTATCAACGTGTATATCAATCAAAATAATAATATATATACATATATAGTCATGTGTCATTGTTTCAGTGTGACAGCCGTGTGTGATTGTAAGTTTGATATCGTGCCAAAACATTGTCATGAATTTTAATGTGAATGACAGAGAGAGAAGTCAGAATGAAATTTGGTCTTTTTGATGTGTTTAAGTGGCTGGAGACTGTGTGTGTGTGTGTGTATGTGTTGCTTTGAAGCTGCAGCTGACTGACAGCCAGGCTGATTCAGTACAAACTAATTGAGCTCCATTAAATTAAGTCGAGGCTCCGCAGTTGAAGATTTCTCCTCGTATGGCACAGAAGGCCTGTTCGCCCTCGCTCAGAGTGCGTCTGGGAAATCTTTGATATGATTTACATAAAAGCACAGAGCCTGAGATCCAGTGACTCGTCTCTGTTCTCGTGGCTGTGAGTAATCAGAGCTCAGACGGGATGAATCACGTCGTGTGACAGTCAGAACGCCGCTGCTTTGTCTGTCTGAAGGCCGTTAAGACGAATCTTTTCTGAAGTTTCATGCAACAGTGAATGCAACGCTGACCTCTGACCTGATCTCATGAAGCCTTTAATAAACTGTTGGAATGACAAGAACAGGAGAGCAGCTCCTTACTATTAAAATGTTTAGTAAAGTTCTCAGTTCAGATTCAAACCGGTGTTGAGAGTCAAGTAGGCTTTACTTTGCTACTTTCTGCCTACAGCTCCTCGAGTTCAGTTCATATGTAGGGCAGTGAACGCGACTTCAAGTGGCACTACCCTGAAAAAATGTTGGCATTGTACGTTTCTGCAAACCAGTAATACGTTGCATTTGTACATTATGTAGCAACAACGTTACGGTTACCATGTGGTTAGGTTTAGGCACAAAAACCACCTGGTTATGGTTCGGAAAAAGGTAAAAGTTTGGCTTAAAATACCAGCTTTTTGTGGCACTATCCTGGCAGAAAGCACACCAATGTCTTGCTAAAATTCAACAGCTTTCTGTGGCACTATCCTGGCAGGAAACACACCAATGTCTTGCTGAAATTCAACAGCTTTTTGTGGCACTATCCTGGCAGGAAACACACCAATGTCTTGCTAAAATTCAACAGCTTTCTGTGGCACTATCCCGGCAGAAAACTTGGCAATGTCTCAGTAAAAAACAACCATTATTTATGGCACTATCCTGGCAGGAAATACAGCGATTTCTCAGTTAAAAAACAACTGCTTTTCATGCCACCATTGCCACTGGAAATGCAGTATTTCAGTAAAAAGCACCACTTTTCTTGGCATAATCCCGGGAGGAAAATATAAAAAAATAACCGCTTGATTTGGCACTATCCTGACAGGAAACACAGCGATGTTTCAGTAAGAAAAAGAAGCAACAGGTCACGAAGAAACACCAATGTTTTGTGGCTAAAGTGCTGCTGTAAAAACAACGATCTATCCCTGAAACACAGCAGTGGTCTGTCGCTTGGGAAGTACCACGATCTCCTCCTGAAAACAAAGTCACCTAATTTACTACATCACTTTAGAAACGTAGATGTGATGCATATGAAACGTACAATTGTAATGTATTTGCAGTTTGCAGGAACGTCCAATGCCGACATTTTCTTCTGGCAACTTGGCTGGAAATGCAATAAAAGGGGAGCAACTAGTGCAGACTGACAAACCGTGGGCTGAGAGAACTCATCATGCCACATTATTTCTGGTTTCACCAGTTTGAACACTTTTAATTTGAAGCAGCAGCATCAAGAGTCTTGAGTAGAAAACAGTCATGTCTTCCTGTTTTCGTGCACAATTGGTTGTCATTCCTCCACGCCAGAGGACATTTGCCTAAATTTGAACCTTTCTTTAAAGTCTTGAGTCAAGCAGAGGGATGTTAGGAGGATAATTCATGTGTGTGAACATGAAAACATCCACTTCCATCTTTCTGACGTCTATTGTTTCCTGGTTTTGTTGTGCTGGTGCACTGTATGATTGGTTGTCAATTTTGTTGGCAGTTTGAGCTCTAAAGACCAATAATACCTGCCTCTTGCTTGATATTTATTTGCAACCTCTAACTTTTTATGCCCCATTTTGAGTTTACTTTAAACTATCTTCACGTAAAATCCCTTTAGCTCCTTTAGCTCCTTTAGCTCCCAGCGCTCGCTGCGTCTGGCGCTGGCAGCAAAGAGAAACGTACCCTGCAAAGAGCCTGAGAGGTATCACCACAGGACGGTGCATCACTTTGAAGTGTGTGTGTGTAAAGATGTAAGACACCCGCGGCGGCTGAGAGCCCTGCTTTTCTGCACCAACATCTTATCTATGGATGGACACACACAACTGCACATGCTGCATTTTTTGTTCCTGATAAAAGAGGAAAAAAAGAGACGCTGTGTGTGTCCGTTGTGCTGCTTTTCAAGAAAAGAAAAAGGTGCCTGGAGTGTAATTTTTAGTCAGCTGATTTTATTTATCCTCAGAATTTTCTCACCCTCATTTAACCGGGTTATCTGAGTAGAAAGGTATTAACAGCCGCAGCCTGAGGGTCATGACTACCTAAAGGAGGGCTAAGGATTATATTCACACACTTACCCATTTCCTTTTTTTATAAACAGTGTTTTAATCTTTTATATTCACCATTCAGCCCCTGTGGCCGGTTTAAAGACAAACAGGAATCTTCCCAACCACATAAATTTGATGATTAACATGTATTTTCTACACAAATATTAACTCAAGCCTCTAAAAATGATTCAGACGAAACCTTTCGAGAGGACTTTGGTCAAATGCCGGTCACACATGGATACTCTGTTGTTTTAAGGGGATTTAAGACAAAAAAGGTTTGAAACCACTGGACTAGAAAATGGGATTAGGAAAAGGAAGTCCAAATTGGGAAGGCTGGACTAGATTTTGCAACCAAGATCTTCACTGGTACAATTGGCTCCTAAACCGATTACGATGTGGCAGCTGTTCCATGAAACGTATACTGTGCAGGATTTACCTAAAAAAACACAATGTATAGATTCATATAAAGTGTGTGTGTTGGTGTATTTATCTGCAGAGACTTTGCCCTCTGCCTGGATTTTTGAAAAGTTTCTTCTTATTTTGCTGAACTTGGGACGTTCCTGGGTACAGTGCGTAGGTAAGGTCTGGGGCCAGTTGCACAGAGCACCTTAAGATTTCCCTTAAAGCCCTAGTTAAGGTTTCATCAACATAAAATTGGTTGTCTTTTCCTTAAGGTGTCCTTAAAATGGACACTTAAATATGATATTCTCCTTGTCTTGATGTTTTACTTCAGGAGTCGCTAGACCGTTGCACAAAAGACCTTAGCGGCCAAAGCAAGGTAAAACAAAAAAAAACAGAAAAAACTTAAGGTACCTCAAATTTACTTTGTAGTTTGTTCTTTCTATGATTTTATTCCTCCTGAGGTTTCATCTTTTCCTCGTCTGACTACTGTGGTTTTCTTGTCTTCTTTTCTTCTGTCATTTTAAGCCAACTTTGTGAGATGCTAACAGGCGTCACAAGTGCGAGTTCAAGCAAACAAACAATCTCCATGGGAACTTTTACCGCTGTAAAATCTCTTTCAATGCAGTGAATGAGTTTTTAAATAACTAAGTAAACCTTTTAGGGCATCAATTAAGGAAAAATTAAGCCTTAAGTGACATACTTATGGGGGAAACTTAAGATGTGTTGTGCAACCGGTCCCTGGATCTTTATAAAAACGTAGCAGCCAGGTGTCAACCAAAAACAAATCATCTCTGGTATCTCAAGACTCTTGGAACCTTGGTGCTATCTAGCCAACCAGCCCGTGTTTCCACCACTTACATCAAGCATGTGTCACCAACGGAGCAGTTGAGCATGTGAGATGTTCCACCGTTGACTGTATCTCTTCCTTTCATCAGGCGCTGCTGAAGATGGACTGCCAGGGTCTGGTTGCCCGACTGGTCCTAGATTTCGTCTTGCTGACCACGGCGGTGGAGGTGGCGTTCCGGTGGAGGGAGCTTGCTGAGAAACTAGCTCGAGTGTCGAGACAGCAGATGGAGGCTTACGAGGCTCCGCACCGCGACAAGAACGGCCTATTGGACAATGAGGTGAGAGGCCTTGTGTCTATGGCGGGGAAACAGAGTGCCAGTGTTCCAGGAATGTAAGAAACATGTCCGTGGGACATTCTGAGCTAAAGTAATGCCGAAAAATATACTCAGAGACTTGAAAAATATGTGTGTCACATCCAACACATTCTCACCCCCAACTCATCAAATAAGGAAGCTTCATCAGTCACCTCGAAGCATCAGTTTTGTAAGGTCAGCGATGGCGCATCAGTTTTCGCTCGTTACATGAACGTTATCTTTTCAAAATAAACTTCCATCGTCACAGGAATTGTGCAGTTTCTGCTTGTTACATGCACACAGTCTGTTTCAGTTTGGGAAACAGAAGTACTTCGTTGGGTAAAGGAAAAGATTGTAGTTTGGAATAAAATTTCACACAGCACACAAACGACGCTCTCCTGGGTGAAAGTCCTGGGTTCTCATTCATAAACATTGCGTACGCACAAAATGAGGCCTGAAAGAAGCGTACGCAACTTCTCACGCAAACGTTATCGCAAGACAGACATGATGGGAGAGACTTTGACTCTTGCTTACGAACATTTTGGAGACGAAATTGGCAAAATTGTTTTTGTCCGTACGTAAATTTTTAGCATGGATCGTTAGCATTGTTTTATAAGTGAGACCCCATCATGTTTGACCCATCCGTCCACCCTGTGTTGCCAACTTTACGACTGTCTTGCTAGATTTAGTGACTTTTCAAACCCTTTTCAAAAAGCACCTCACAACAAATTCAGCATCTTATTCAGACCATCAGGTAAAAGAGAGAAATATACAGAAATATATTGTACTGCACTTCATTATCATGCATGCTGCTCAGACTAATTGAGGTCCATGGCTCCTCTGCCAACAGCGCCTTATCTCTTTCCCTTTCTCCTGCACAGCAGCACTGTGCAAGCACTCAGTAGGTGTGGGGCAGGTAGGAGGAGGAGATGCTGCTCCCTGAGCTGCGGGGGTTCAGCTGTAGTGAGTTTCTGTGGATTCATTGATGCTCTTGCTCTCTGGATTGAAAGCAAGAGAAAGCTCTCGTTGGATTCAGTACAATCAGGTGCCAGACTTGGTTCTTTTGAGGGTATGTACCGAACTACATCAGTACCAAATTTTGGTGCCCAAGGGTTCTCGCGAGAGCACAATTTGAATTTGCTCAGCGAGTCACTCTGGCAATCAGTAATGATGCTCATTACCCATGCCGTTGGAGCCGAGCTGCACCAATCACATCGGTGTATCTGATATAGGCGGGCCAGAGGCGAGCTAAACAGATGATGATAGCGCTGCGATGACGAAGTCTGGAATCAGTCAGTAAACATTGCAAGATGGCTACGGATGAACACCAGTTTTTTGAAATGGCTTTGGCCGCTACAATGAACGAGTTAGACTTGGCTTTTTCTCTAAAAGAGGAACAGAAGACGGCGCTCGAATCTTTCCTTTGCAAGAAGGACGTTTTTGCTGTTTTGCTGACTGGATACAGCAAGAGTCTCATCTACCAGTTAGCTCCGCTGGTAGCTAAGCGTATACGTCACCCCGTGTATTGTTCTGATTGGTCGTAGTGTTATCCAATTGCGTGCAGTGATATTTTCAAATGCATGCTTGGTGCCGCCCCTCGAGTTGGGCCATTGGCATTACTCATAGCCAGACCCTAAATCTTTCTAGATTTGGGTCTGGATTTCCAGGCTAACCCACATACTAGTCCACATACTTGTCAGTTGTGTCTAATTAGAGGGCGAGAGAGACGAGCAGACACATGCACACACACATGAGCAAGCAAACAGAGACTTGGCTCTGTACTGTGAAAAGCAGAGAAGGAGAATCACTTCCTGACTGCAGCTTGTTCAAAGGTACATTTTTGTTAATACAGAAACAATAGTACTGACAAAAAGGTACCGTGGGGTAATCAGTACTGAATTCGAGGTACCGGCACCTCGCATTCGTTTTGTTGAGTATTTTCTATTGAAAATTTCTGTTTCTATTGGCGTTGGTATTTGACGAGTTGGGAGTGACAACCAAGAGTCTGTGTGTTCAGATTTGACTGAGTTGTGACCCATCAGTATCTTTGCCTTACGTCTCACTGTTCAAAAATAATAGAAAGTTGGGAAATGCAGTAGAACCTCTTCCAGCAAAGATAACAAATGTCAGTCCAATCTGTTTCCCTCTGTACCTAAAGAACTCTTTCTCTTCTCTCTCTTTGACCCCAATCCCAACCCTTCAGTCCATGTGGAAGCCAGCCTACGACTTCCTCCTGACGTGGGCTGCCCATGTGGGGGACAGCTACCGAGATGTGATCCAGGAGCTCCACCTCGGCCTGGACAAGATGAGGAACCCCATCACCAAGAGGTGGAAGCACCTGACCGGCACGCTAATCCTTGTCAACTGCCTCGATACGCTGCGCAGTGCCGCCTTCTGTCCCACGGGATATGGAGATTTTGCTGTGTGAACATTTTCATCCACCTGGAGAACAACTTTCTTTGCGTCGTGGTGGGAGTTACTGGAGCTACTTGGCCCTAAGAGTTTTATCTTGGACGGTTTGACAGGACGACATTGAGGACACAAAGTTTGGGATTGAACCTTTGACCGTCCAGTTCAGGATGTGAGATCTGTACATCCTGGTCTCTTGTTTGGAGTCTTGGATCGGCATCATCGGTGGCAGCATTGGTAGTCCCTAATAAGCGCCAGGTGGAGATACACCTGCGGACGATTTCTAGCATTGAACAAGTCAATGTGAAACTGGAGGATTTTATGTTACGTTTTCCTTTATTTTTACTCTTCTTCATCTCTTTATTACCTCACCCTTTGTCTTTACCACTTCCTGTCATTGTCTCTGTTGACGTATTCTATATCTGTCTGTTTTTTGCTATCCTACACTATTACGTTCTCTTCCAGTTTGTATGATTTGCTCTGTTTCCACATCTCTCTCAGGACAACATCAGAGACCTCAACCCCTGCAGTACGTATCCACACATACTGTGACCTCTCCGCTATCTTTAAAAGCTAATTTCCCCCGATACCGAACTGAACCTCCGTTTGCAAGCCAAATTTTTGAACACTTTCCCTCCATTTCTGACTGGCAGTTTTTATTCTTTCATTGTTTCTCACTTATCTCAAAAGAGGACAGAGCAGATGATTTTAGTCAGGATCAGAAATCGTTTCACACGTTCAAACATCAAGAGCATCTGTCAGTAATTAGCTTGCCAAAAACAGTTAGCACAATGCTAACTCGACATGTGACTCGGTGTAGTCCATGCAGTAAAGGTACAGTATATCTATTTATGCAAGATATACGTCTATTTTTTATACCTGCAGAACGATACAGATGAATATATTATTGACAGTGTTATTCTTGTGCACTTTTCTTGGTTCGGTTTGTCATTTCCACCATTTTTCATTTTTTGTGCAACAATGCTACAGTAGGAAATTCAGAGCTGAATTTGATAACCTCGATTTCTTCTGTCCAGCTAAAGACACAAAAACATGGGACACAAGTTTTTAGTGAAGCATCGAGATCGAGTTTCCTTTTTCAGGCATGAATTCCTACATTTATTGGAAGTACTTCCAGTATTTTGCACACACGACAGTTTGTATGATATGCTACAAATTAGCGCCCCATGAATGATGTTACATCCCTAACGTAAAGTTTTGTAATTGACGCAAAGTTACCGAGGTTAGGTTTAGGAAAAGCAACATGGTGAGGACGTACCTTCAAATGACTCAAAGTTCAGACAGTTCTGAACGCCAGTCTCCTGGGAGTGAAAGTCCTGTGTTTTTTGACCACGCACCCCTCTTTCATCCCAAAACTAAACCAAAATATCGCAGACATGGCCGCCGCCATCTTTCACTGGGGCATTTGAAGCCAGAGTCTGCACAGTAGCGACTGCTGTGGTATCAAGTTTCTGCCGATACACCCGTCCAACCAATCGAGAGCAACGCCATTGAATGCGAGCACACCAACTGGCGCACATAGCTGTCAATCATGTCGTCACACTCCGTCTGTATTGCATCAAAGAAGTTATTAAAACCAAAATGATCAGAAAAAATGTGTTTGATGCGGTACCATGGAGGACACGGGGTATACGACCTGTGGGTTCAGGACAGGCCGCCACTGTTTACTACTTAATTAAATGAAACATGACTTTAAACTGTGAAAACATACGAACATACAAGTTTATATTTAAAGAAGTCTTTTGTCTCTGATTTGTGTTCTCAAGCATTTTGTCATTGATTTTATGATCTCAGCAAGTTCAGTCAATCAGCTTTGAGGCTTTTATTGTTAATTTCCACGTCTGTGTTTTTGTCTTTCATTCAGTGTTTGTTCTTGTTTCGTTTCAGTATGTTTTGTGACGGCTGCAGTGTTCCCGTATCTGTTTGGAATATGAACTCGCTCTGAGCAGAAAATGTGTGAGGACTTTATATATTTGTACTGAATGCTAATTGAGTGTTGACACATTGTTGATGCGGTGTCGTATCTCCTGTGACATGTCGCAGAGCTGAAATCTGTTCAGAAGGTTTCAATAAAACTGAAAATTGAAAACATGTGTTCGTGTGTGTGTGTGTGTGTGTGTGTGTGTGTGTGTGTGTGTGTGTGTGTGGGAGGACGACGACAAAATAGATTTTACTTTAAGTATGTGTGGACATTAAAACTTTTGGAATATTTGCTTGTTTGCGTGTTTCAGGAAAAAGTATTCTTATTAATTCACTGCTGGGTTCCTCCTGGTGCAGAGGGCCCTGGGTTCCTCCTGGTGCAGTGGGCCCTGGGTTCCTCCTGGTGCAGAGGGCCCTGGGTTTCTCCTGGTGCAGAGGGCCCTGGGTTCCTCCTGGTGCAGTGGGCCCTGGGTTCCTCCTGGTGCAGAGGGCCCTGGGTTCCTCCTGGTGCAGAGGGCCCTGGGTTCCTCCTGGTGCAGTGGGCCCTGGGTTCCTCCTGGTGCAGTGGGCCCTGGGTTCCTCCTGGTGCAGTGGGCCCTGGGTTCCTCCTGGTGCAGAGGGCCCTGGGTTTCTCCTGGTGCAGAGGGCCCTGGGTTCCTCCTGGTGCAGTGGGCCCTGGGTTCCTCCTGGTGCAGAGGGCCCTGGGTTCCTCCTGGTGCAGAGGGCCCTGGGTTCCTCCTGGTGCAGAGGGCCCTGGGTTTCTCCTGGTGCAGAGGGTCCTGGGTTCCTCCTGGTGCAGTGGGCCCTGGGTTCCTCCTGGTGCAGAGGGCCCTGGGTTTCTCCTGGTGCAGAGGGCCCTGGGTTCCTCCTGGTGCAGTGGGCCCTGGGTTCCTCCTGGTGCAGAGGGCCCTGGGTTCCTCCTGGTGCAGAGGGCCCTGGGTTCCTCCTGGTGCAGTGGGCCCTGGGTTCCTCCTGGTGCAGAGGGCCCTGGGTTCCTCCTGGTGCGGCAAGCTCTTGGTTCCTCCTGGTGCAGAGGGCCCTGGGTTCCTCCTGGTGCGGCAAGCTCTTGGTTCCTCCTGGTGCAGTGGGCCCTGGGTTCCTCCTGGTGCAGTGGGCCCTGGGTTCCTCCTGGTGCAGAGGGCCCTGTGTTCCTCCTGGTGCAGTGGGCCCTGGGTTCCTCCTGGTGCAGAGGGCCCTGGGTTCCTCCTGGTGCAGAGGGCCCTGGGTTCCTCCTGGTGCAGTGGGCCCTGGGTTCCTCCTGGTGCAGTGGGCCCTGTGTTCCTCCTGGTGCAAAGGGCCCTGGGTTCCTCCTGGTGCGGCAAGCTCTTGGTTCCTCCTGGTGCAGTGGGCCCTGGGTTCCTCCTGGTGCAGTGGGCCCTGGGTTCCTCCTGGTGCAAAGGGCCCTGGGTTCCTCCTGGTGCAGAGGGCCCTGGGTTCCTCCTGGTGCAGAGGGCCCTGGGTTCCTCCTGGTGCAGGACAGCGCCTGGCCTCATGTGTCCAGAGTGTGTAGGCAGTTCCTGGATGACGAGGGCATTGATGCCATGACCTAAATCCAACTGAGCATCTATAGGATGTTATGTATCGGTGCATGCGACGCCTCCACCGACTAACTTCCATCTTCTCGTCTGACTCTGGGTGAGACAGCAAACACACATTTCTCAAAATCTGCAGAGATGCAGCAAAAGGCTGATAAATTCTTTCCACCTCCGTGAGTTTGCAAATCATGCCCCCTGACTGTGATTCTTTCTGCACAACAGCGTTCACAAAGTGCTGTGTGACGCTGCCATCACGAATTCCACACAGACAATACAGCAGATTCCTTCATGTAAACACACAGAGGGACAACACATCCAAATATCACACATGAATGCACAAACGATCACATGTGCTGCTAATGCATGCACAAACGCCACACATGAGTGCGCTCAAATCCGTCCTCTATCCCAGCTGAGCACAATCCTCTACACACACACTCGCACACACTTTAATTTGCTTTAATTAAAGCAGATAATTATTCACCCTCAGAGGACAGGCCACCTTGACAAAGTCGTCCTTTGCCTTTCGATGACTCACCCTCAACATTCCTGCTCGTCTCCCGGATACGACTTGAAACTACTTTCTTTTTACAACACGGCACTATAAGGGGATAAAATAGCTTTTAACAAGCTGCTATTTAAATAGGAGAGCATAAATCATCCCACGCTGTGTTCAGCCACTCCTGTTTATAAATTACCTTTGCGCTGAAAGAAATATTCATATGGAGATAAAAACAGGTTCATCTCCAAAGTCTGAGAGCTGTCTGACCCGGTGTGTTCTCCAGCAGCAGCAGAGCAGAGCAGAGCGTTCTTATCGCTTGACACAACTCTTAAAGTTTCTGCATGGAAAGCTAAATTAAAATGATAAATCATCCCGGAAATCACCAGAGGACAATGTTGTCATTGTATGTTTCTGCAAACCCAAGATATCGAAGATACATTTGAATATTTCACGTATCAAATTAATGTTCCAGCAGCCTTTCAGGCACGAAAAGTGGTTGTAGTTTACCAAGACATTGCTGTGTTTCCTGCCAGGATAGTTGCATGAAATGTGGTTGCCTTTTCCGAAAAATTGCTGTGTTTCCTGCCAGGATAGTTGCATGAAATGTGGTTGCCTTTTCCGAAAAATTGCTGTGTTTCCTGCCAGGATAGTTGCATGAAATGTGGTTACTTTTTCCGAAAAATTGTTGTGTTTCCTGCCAGGATAGTTGCACGAAATAGGATAGTTGCATAAAATGTGGTTGCTTTTTCCGAAAAATTGCTGTGTTTCCTGCCAGGGCAGTTGCATAAAATGTGGTTGTTTTTTCCGAAAAATTGCTGTGTTTCCTACCAGGATAGTTGCATGAAATATGGTTGCTTTTTCCAAAAAATTGCTGCATTTCCTGCCAGGATAGTTGCATGAAATATGGTTGTTTTTTCCGAGACATCGCTGCATTTCCTGCCAGGATAGTTGCACGTAAACCAGTTGATTTTTACTGAGATTTTGCAGCTTTTACAGCTGGGATAGCTGCATGAAATATGATTGTTTTTTCACCAAGACATTGCTGCTTTTCCTGACGGGATTGTTGCATGAACAACTGTTGTTTTTCACAGAGATTTCGCTGCTTTTCCTGCTGGGATAGCTGCAGGAAAATTGTCTTTTTTTGTCTGCTCTTTACAGAGACATCGTTGCTTTTTCTGTTGAGACAGTTGCATGAACAGCAGTTGTATTTTACCGAAACTTTGCCGCATTTCCTGTAGGGATAGCTGCATGAAAAGTGGTTGTTTTTAACTAAGACATTGCTGCATTTGCTGCCAGGATAGTTGCATGAAAAGCACTTGTTTGTTACTGAGATTTTGCCGTATTTCCTAGCTGCATTAAAGCAGTTGGGGTTTTTTTTTACCAAGAAATCGCTGCTTTTTCTGCCAGGATAGTGCAACAAAAACAAGTTGTTTTCTTTACAGTTTTTACAGTTATGTTGCTGCGTTTTTTGCCAAGATAGTTGCATTAAAGGGTTTGGTTTTTACTGTGACATTGCTGCTTTTTCTGTTGGGATAGCTGCATGAAAAATTGTTTTTGTCTCTTGCCAGGATAGCTCAACGAAGAGTAGTTATTTTTTACAGAGACATTGCCTCTTTTTGCTTTGGCATAGTTGCACAAAAAGTGGTTGTTTTTCACTGAGACATTGCTGTGTTTCCAGCGGGCTTGTCCTCCCCAAACCAGGTATTTTAAGTCAAAACATGATCTTTTCCAAACCATAACTAAGTGATTCTTGTGCCCTAACCCATCCACATTAACCACAGTGTTGTTGTCTCAAAGTATCCGCGACATAATAATGTGCAAATGTATCTGTGGTATCTTTTCCTGCTGATTGGTTTGTCAGAAATATGGATGTGGACAGTTTGATGAACGAGCAGGACAAACTGTGCTACACCCCTTTCACCAAATCCAGCCTGTAATCAGAGGATCACAGGTGTCAGTCGTATAATCTAAAACTTTGTCTTCCTGTCCGTCACGTCAGATGATCAGAGAGATGTGCGAGGAAAACAGTAATTTTTACACAGCGCTCTTTCATTCCTTGATTCGGGACAAATTGGCCGGCTTCGAGGTGCTTTTGAAAATGCAAAACAGGTGGCGAGATGAAAAGCTTTGGGACGAGCCGTCGGCCTGTTTCATCTGCTGTTGTTTTCCGGAGCCTTTGGAGGATGTGTGTGTGTGTGTGTATGTGTGTGTATGTGTGGAAACAAGCCAGGATGGTTTCACCTTGTGAGCCTGGAGAATGCAAAGAGCCTTTGAAAGCAAAACAAAAGTGCCTCATCTGCTCACTCCCTCTCCATCTCGTTCGTTTGGAGCCGTGTGAATGTTTTGCTGCTGTCGTGTGGACGCTTCATGAAAGTCGCAGACATGGTGATTATCTGAACTTCAGCTTATTGATTATTTCTATCATTTATGGGCTCGTAGACTTCACAACTCTTAACAAGCTGTTTCTCTCTCAGAGTAAAGCACAGAGCGATGAATTCTCTCTGAGCTCCACAGTCCGTCTCAGCAGACCAACAGGTGAGGCTCAGTATAATCCTCCTATAATGGAGGAGACATCATTTGTGCAGTGTTCAGCATTTTACAGTTTGTTGCTGTTTATTTGTTGAAGTTTTCTGACACATTCTTCAGGACTTTGTGTCTTTGCGACATCAGCTTCTCAAAAACGAATATCTCTCTCATGCTTAAAACACATTCATTGGAACTGTTCAACCAATCGACAGAATAAATGTTAGCATTTTATGTTTCACACTTTTACATTATTATTTCACGACCACTTTTAAACATTATGTTGCAACAACACTGCGGTAAATGTGTGGCTATGTTTAGTCACAAAAAGCGCTTAGTTATGGTTAGGAAAAGATTATGTTTTGGCGTAATGTTTGGTGGCACAATAGCTGCTGAAACATAGCGACAGGTTGATTAAAAAAAACACCCATGTTTGGTGGTGTAAACGCCGCTAGAAAGTCAGTGACTAGCGCTAAAAAACACCCACATTTGGTCACACTGAAGTCAAGGAAACATAACGATGTGTTGCTAAAAAACACCAACGTTTGGTCACACAAAAGTTGCTGGAATGTAGCAACGGGTGCTGCTGGAAACATTGTGAAGGGTCGCTAACAACCACCCTTGTTTGATGGCATAAATGCAACTGGGAATGTAGCAACTGGTCTTGAAAATCTACCATGTTTGATGTTTGAAAAGGCAGCGGCAGGTTGCCCAAAACCATCAACGTTCATTGGCACAAATGCTGCTGGAAACATGGTGATGGGTTGCTAAAAAACACCCATGTTTGGTTGAACAAACGCTGCTGGAAATGTAGAACTGGTCTTGAAAAACACCATGTTTGATGTTTGAAAGAGGCAGTGGCTGGTTGCTGAAAACCACCCATGTTCAGTGGCACAAATTCTACTGGAAACATAGTGCTGGGTTGCTAAATTAAACACCTATGTTTGATTGAACAAACGCTGCTGGAAATGTGGTGACAAGTCAGCGAAAAACACCCACATTTGGTGGCACAAATGGTGCTAGAAAAGTAGTGTATGGTTGCTGAAAAAAAACCCACAATTGGTGGCATTAAAGCCACTGGAAACGTGGCAACTGGTCTCAAAAAACCTGCCACATTTGACGTTTGAAAAGAAAGCAGTTGGTCGCTTATAACAATCAACGTTTAGTGGCACAAACGCCGCTGGAAATGCGGTTACACATCCCTGAAAAACATCCACATTTGGTTGGCAACAGTTGATGGGTTGCTAAAAACACCCACGTCTGATGGCACAAACGTTCCTGGAAACATAGTGCCAGTGTTGTTGGTTGGTTGCCAACAGTGGTCTGCTCCTTGTGTGTTTCAAATACTTTTACCATGAACTCACAAAACCACAACAATCCCAACTGGAGGTACACTGACTTCCTGAAACTCAACAGATGCATCTCCATGACAACCGAGCAGTCCATTGACAAGGACAAACCCGGCACCTGTGCAGTGACTTGCGGCGTCAGAAACCAACGAAAAGAGGCGTCTTTTAATGTTGGCTTGATACACGGCTGATTGCCATTTTCCCTCATGTACTCTGCTCGACTACAGACCAGACTTCATGGTTGTGTCGCCCCTTCTTGCTTCAGTGCGACAGCGCAGAGGGTTAGCTCTCCTCTAAAGAAGCCTGCCTTGTTTCCTGTTAACCTTTCCCAACATCTGGCAGCTGCTCGTCGTCTGTTACCTGAGGAACAGCGAGGAGACGGCGGAATAAATTAGAAGCAAATCAGTGAAGGAGGCTCTTGTTTTATGGATGAGGCGACTGTGTGGGTGGCGGGTGAGCGACGTTCAGGTGACTCAGCCTTGTTAGAGGGGGAGAGGGAAGTGGAATTAGAGTGAGTTGTGGTCTTATAAAATCAGGTTGTTTGTGTGTGTGTGTGTGTATGTGTGTGTGTGTGTGCGTGCATGTCTACGCCCTGTTTGCAATTCGTTTCATTGATCTCACACACACTCATTAGCAGGGAAATCAATGGCGGAGGAGGGCACAGAGAACAATTAGTGAGGTCTTGATGACTCAGGTTGTGTTGTTGCTGGTGTGTGTTTGTGTGTTTAGGGACCGCACTTCTTAAAGGCGCTGCATATACACACAGGTGTTTTCATTTATTCTGACTAATTAGACCTTGATGAGGTTTAATTTGTGTATTTGGAGCTGGGTTGGTAGTTTGCTGACTTAAAGGGATAGTTTGGATCTTTTATATGAGGTACTGATCCAGGGATGTCCCTGGTTTGGAGAAGACATCGATTTCCAACTGGGAACTGAAGCCACATGCTCTAGTCGACATCCCAGCGTCAATTGTAGCATCCCCAGATGTCAACAGCACACACAGAAGGACACCTAGCAGGTCATATGTGGACATGAAAGTCCACTGACAAAGCAGCGACATGTGACGACTTGGGATGAGAATGTGTTGGGTGTTCACACAGACAGTTATGACTACTGTATTTCCACAATCAAAAACAGGAACTCCACCCTTTTTGACAACATGGTCATGAAAATATTTCACAATAAAAAGCCTTGTGCTAACAAATGAAGGGATTCTGTCCACAGAAACATTGTCTTAGGGGTTGTATTTTGAAACAAACAAACAAAAAACATTCATATTTTGTCAGTCTGTGACAGATACAGACACTGAAACAGTGGTGAAAGGTGTCAATATTATTATCTATTATCTTAGATTCACTCTCTATTTTCGTTAAAATTATGTACATCACATGGAAAAAATAGGCAAGCCTCCGAATCTGTAGATGTTCTACAGCCGCACTGCGCCGCGTCTGAGCAGCACTGCTCATGCGGGCAGTGTGGCTGCTCAAATCTGTAAACACTGGCACTGAAAAAACAAAATAAAACCAAAAAACACAAGGGGATCCATGACACAGACTGGCTGCTCACACAGGCACTGTAGCTGCTTTAATCTGTTGACATGGGCACCAAAGAAAAAAAAGCAACAAAACAAAGCACGAGGTCCCACGACACAGACGTGCTCATGTGGGTAGTGTGGTTGCTCTAATCTGTTAACATCAAAGAAACAAAAAACTAAGAGGTTCCACGACACGGACGTGCTTACACAAGCAGTGTGGCTGCTCTAATCTGTTAACATGGGCATCAAAAAAACAAAAAATACCAAGAGGCTCCACGACACAGACGTGCTCATGCAGGCAGTGTGGCTGCTCTAATCTGTTAACATGGGCATCAAAAAAACAAAAAATACCAAGAGGTTCCACAACACAGACGTGCTCATGCAGGCAGTGTGGCTGCTCTAATCTGTTTACATGGGCATCAAAGAAACAAAAAACCAAAAGGTTCCACAACACAGACGTGCTTACACAGGCAGTGTGGCTGCTCTAATCTGTTTACATGGGCATCAAAGAAACAAAAAACCAAAAGGTTCCACAACACAGACGTGTTTACACAGGCAGTGTGGCTGCTCTAATCTGTTAATCTCTGGCATCAATAAAACAAAAAACCAAAAGGTTCCACAACACAGACGTGCTCATGCGGGCAGTGTGGCTGCTCTAATCCCTTAACTTAGACACCGAAAAACAAAAATACCAAGAGGTTCCACGACACAGACGTGCTCATGCGGGCAGTGTGGTTGCTCTAATCTGTTAATCTCTGGCATCGATAAAACAAAAAACCAAGAGGTTCCACAACACAGACGTGCTCATGCAGGCAGTGTGGCTGCTCTAATCTGTTAACATGGGCATCAAAGAAACAAAAATACCAAGAGGTTCTACAACACAGACATGCTCATGCGGGCAGTGTGGTTGCTCTAATCCCTTAATTTAGACACCGAAAAACAAAAATACCAAGAGGTTCCACGACACAGACGTGCTCATGTGGGCAGTGTGGTTGCTCTAATCTGTTAATCTCTGGCATCGATAAAACAAAAAACCAAGAGGTTCCACAACACAGACGTGCTTACACAAGCAGTGCGGCTGCACTAATCTGTTAACATGGACACTGAAAAAAACAAGAACAAACAAACAAGAGATTCCACGACACAGAAGTGCTCATGCAGGCAGTGTGGCTGCACCAAGCTGTGGTAAGAAGCTGCACAGACAGTGAAACCTGCTGAAATGCAGAGCAGACGCCTCAAATTGAACTAGAAAAAGGTAAATATCAGAAACAGCCATATGATAAACATGTTGAACCACTGTCTGTGTGTGCAGCCTTAAACACAGCTGAACCTTATTTTCTTTTACAGTTCTCAAATGTTGGCAGAGGGAGTGCAGTATTTTCCCATTTGGATCCACCCATAATGAACCATGTTTTCTGGTGGTGTGTATTTTCTTATATTTAGTTTACTTGCATTAGATCAGTTTGGCATCAGAGCCATGTTCCGCTTTGTGTGTCAAATTTAAACAAACTGGAAATGATGCCCAGCTGGCGTTCGCCCGCTCTGCGTTGTGTCTGAAGCAGTGTCCCAAATGCATACAAAATAAAGTAGTAGACTCAAGGCTGTCAGCTTGTAATCCAAAAAAGCTTTGATTTCGAACACGCCGTCCCACAATGCAGTGCATAAAATAAAACAGAGGAGCAGCTCACAGCTGGAGAAAAATTAATTGTGGATAAGAATAAAACAGCTCTAAGAACACAGCAGAAAACAAAAACATATCCATTACATTTTGGGACACAGACACAGAGCTAACTGAACGCCAGCTGGGCATCATCTCCAGTTTGTTTTAATTTGACACACAAAGTGGAGCAAGGCGCTAATGCCAAACTGAACTGATGAAAGCAAACTAAATATAAAAAATTACACAGCAGAAAACATGGCTCATTATGGCTGGATCCAAATGAGAAAATACTGCACTCCCTCTGCCAACATTTGAAAAGAAAACCTCAAACACAAAGCACAGCATTAATGGGAAACATTTAAGGAACACTTCACCCCCCAGATGATATTCTGTGTATCAATTACTCACCTCACGTTACAGTGAATTCATGAAAATAAACTGTATTTTTCTTCCACGCCTCCATAGTGAACAAAGACTTTAAAACTGGAAAAAAATCTTGATGAAGTCATAGGGGTCCACGTTTACCTACAGCAAAACCATATCAATGTATTTATATTTTTTCTGACATTTTATCAATAATGTCTCAGAGATTTTATTAATATGTTTTTGGACATTTTAATAATATTTTTTGGACATTTCATCAATATTTTATTGATTTTTTGGGGGGGTATATGAGCAATATATTTCGTTTCGGACATTTCAATGAATATAGTCGCACATTTTATTAATATGTTTTTGGACATTTAGTTGTATTTTTTATACATTTTAATAATATTTTTCGGACTTTTTATTAATATTACTTAGGATAATTTATTAATTACTTTATCGGACATCTTATTAATATTTTTCACACATTTTATTGATTTTTTTGGGCGGTATATAAGCAATATATTTCGGATATTTCAATCAATATCATGGTCGCACATTTCATTAATAATTTTATCAGACATTTATTCGTATGTTTTAGACATTTTATTAATATTTTTTGGACTTTTTATTAATATTACTTCGGATAATTTATTAATTACTCTATCGGACATCTTATTAATATTTTTGGACATTTTATAAATATTTTTTTGGACATTTTATTCATAGTTTTTTCTGACATTTTAATAATATTTTTTGGACACTTTCGTAATTTTTTTTGGACATTTGATCAATATTTTTCACACATTTTATTGATTTTTTTGGCGGTATATAAGCAATATATTACGGACATTTTATCAATATCATTGTCACACAATTTATTTTTTATTTTTTCATCATTTATTTGTAATTTTTTTAGGCATTTCATTAATATTTTCCGACATTTTATTCACATTTGTCACGAATTTTATTAAGATTTTTTGGACTTTTTATTAGTATATTTCTGACATTTTATGAATATTTCTTCAGACATTTTATTCATATTTTCAGATATTTTAATAATATTTTTTGGACAGCTTATTCTTTTGGTTTTCATTTTATTCAAATTTGTCATATATTTTATGAATATTTTTCGGACATTTTAGTAATATTTTGTTTTTGGACATTTGATCAATATTTTTCATACATTTTCTTGATTTTTTTGGGCGGTATATAAACAATATATTTCAGACATTTTATCAATATCATGGTCACACAATTTATTAAGTTTTTGTTGTCATTTATTTGTATTTTTTAGACATTTTAGTACTATTTATTTGGACATTTTATTAATATTACTTACATACGGATAATTTATTAATTACTTTATCAAACATAATGTTAATATTTTTGGACATTTTATTCACATTTGTCAGACATTTTATCAACATTTTTTTTTGGACATTTCATTTATAATTGTCAGACTTTTTATTAATTTTTTAGGACATTTTTTGAATTTTTTCAGACATTTTCTTATTATTTCTTTGGACATTTTATTAATATTTTTTGGGACATTTTATCAATATTTTTGGGGACATTTCATTTATAATTGCCAGATTTTTTATTTTAAGGACATTTTATTAATTTTTTTCAGGCATTTTATTAATATTTTTTGGACATTTTATTAATATTTCGTCAGACATTTTATTATTTTCTGGGACATTTTATTGATATTTTTTGGACATTTTATCATTTATTTTCAGACATTTTCTTAATATTTTTGGGACATTTTATTGATAATTTTTGGGGCATTTTATCAATTTTTTTTTTTTTGACATTTTATTGACATTTGTCAGACATTTTATTGACATTTTTTTGGACATTTTATTATTTTTTTCAGACATTATGTAAACATTTTTCTGGGTGTTTTATCATTTTTTCCCCCAGACATTTTATTAATTTTTTGGGACATTTTAATCATAATTGTCAGACCTTTATTAAAATTACTCTGGAAATTTTATTAATATTTATGTTGGATATTTAACTAATATTTTTTTCAGTCATTTTATTAATGTTTTTTGGACATGGTCGGCAGGGCCATTTAAATATATTGCCACTAGATGGCAGCAAAACATCCCATAACAGAATGAGCTCCTGTGCAGTCACAGGAAACTGAACACTGTCTCTGCATTTTAATTTGCAGTTTCAACATGTGAAGAGAATTTGTGAATGCAACAACATCATGAGTGTGAACTGTGTCTGTGCACACGGCACCATCTGCATCACTGTTCACATGTTGAGACTGTAAATCATGACGCAGAGACAGTGTTCAGCTCCTTCTGTTCTGGGATACTGTGCTGCCATCTAGTGGCGGTAGCTTTAAATGACCAGGCTGCTTCTGCTGCTGCATGAAGACATCACTTATCTTTTGTACGTTATAATTTCCTTTAAGTTAATCTGAGGACAAACTGTTGTCACATGTTGTTGGTGTGTTTGGAGGGGTTTCTCTCATGTGCTCCCTTTCCCTCTCCTGTAGCTGCGCCCAGGTGTGCTGCGTTAACTGACGAGGTGCACTGCTCAGCGAGGAGGAGCACCTGGTGTGGAGGGAGGTGCTGAGAAACCCCTCAGACTGGATTGATTTAAAGGTGTGTTATGGGGTTGGTTTGGGTCTGTTCAGTGTCCACCAAAGGACAGCCAATCACAGGGTCAACCACACCTCCTCACCAAGGTAAAAGCTCCTGTCACTCCCTCCGTTTATCACAAGTAGGTCATGTTGTAAGGTCTCTGTCACAGACCCACTGTCGTGTTTCCTTCAGCTGCTGTGTGAAGAGCGTCGTGGCCTCACTTCACCGCCAGGTGTCAGCAGAGGTGTGAGAGTCTCAGCAGCTCGGTGCGCAGAGGAAACACTAGAGCCAGCACATGAGTGAGCACTGCTCAGGATAAAACCCTCTCCCACCTCACTGCAGCTTTCTACAGGATCAGAGCAGGAGAGGCTTTTATTTTGTAGGCGCCACTGCTTCACCGGAAGTCTTATTTTGTGTTGTTCTGCTTGAGCTTGACGCATCTTTTCATGGCAACATTTAGAGGCTGGTCCACGCGTCACACACTATCACTTGTGTTACCACATGAAGACTACGCACTTGGAGACAGATGCGGAGACATGATGTGACATTTGGCCGCGCGTAATTTGCGCATTTGGATAGCGGTGCGCGCGGTGAATGCGCCGCTCTTTGCGTGATGATTTGACTGTTTTCCGGACGCGCCGGAGCTGTTGGAGTGAGTCCAGGGATGCTGCGGCTTGTCTGGCTGCCGGAGTGCCGCCGCGCAACGAGGGGCTGCGCCCTCCACATTTGCTGAGGCTTCTGCTTCTGATCTGCATCACCCGCTATGGATCACTCCTGGGACATTTAAGCATCTCCTGCGGTGATAACGGGGCTGTGGGAGCGCGCACTGTCCCTCCTCCCCAGGCTGCAACATGGGGAACAGTTTCTCCAATTTGGGTGCCTTCCAGTCCCTGCACATAGTCATGCTCGGCTTGGACTCTGCGGGTAAAACCACCGTGCTGTACCGGCTGAAATTCAACGAGTTCGTCAACACGGTGCCCACCATCGGCTTCAACACGGAGAGGATCCGGCTGGGCGGCGCGGGGGCCTCCAGGGGCATCAGCTGCCACTTCTGGGACGTCGGGGGCCAGGAGAAGCTGCGGCCCCTGTGGAAGCCCTACAGCCGCTGCACGGACGGCATCGTGTACGTGGTGGACTCCGTGGACGCCGAGAGGCTGGAGGAGGCCCGGACCGAGCTGCACAAGATCACCCGGTTCGCGGAGAACCAGGGGACCCCGCTGCTCGTCATCGCCAACAAGCAGGACCTGCCCCGGGCGCTGGATGTCGGGGAGATAGAGAGGCAGCTGGCTCTGGCTGAGCTCAGCCCCTCCACCCCGTACCACGTCCAGCCGGCCTGCGCCATCATCGGAGAGGGGCTGGATGAGGGCATGGACAAGCTGTATGAGATGATAGTGAAGAGGAGGAAGTCACTGAAGCAGAAGAAGAAGAGGCAGTGATGGAAATATTAGGAGCAGATAGAAACAAACCATGACGCATAGATATGATTATTGACCCCCACTGACACACTGCAAGCCTCATATATGACGGGAATATATTTATAGTGATGCTATAAGCTAAACAATGTCACTCTGAACTCATTAGGGTCTGTGTGATTGTATGTGAATGTTACAGAGGGACATAATGAAGCAGGACAGCTATGACACAAAGTCACAAAATAATCATAAGAATCTCACATTCCTGTGAACATCTATGGACAGTTTAAACCCTCTTTCCAGGCAGATTAAAGCAGCGAGTCCCTGATGTAGCATTATTAATAGGACAGTGTCATCAGGGACGTCCACATTTATATGGAGTGTATGGATCCACTGGCAGAGCGCCCTGTTGCTGCCGCGTTGGTGCCGAGCACAGATGTGAGACTGTTGTAAATGTGGTTAGGGATGCACTGATGCTGTGAGGTGGTGTCACACCAAAGATGTTTCCCTCTCTGTCTCTTCCACCCCGCCCCCCCGCATTGTGTCGTTACTTACAGCCCACTGAAGGTGATTGTTTGGGATGAAAATCACCAGATAACATGCTGGCATTGTGCTTTTCTGCAAGCGAATATGTTGAAAGTTTGTTTTATTACGTGTCAGCAGCGCTGTGTCAAAGTGTGTGACCAAAAAACCCTTGGTGAGAAAAGATAATGTCTGGCTCAAAATACCCAGTTTAGGGGCCACAATCCTGGCTGGAAATGCAGCCATGTCGGGGCATTGTCACAGATGCAGCACATGCAGCAATGTTTCCTTAAAAATCAACCTCTTTTCGTGGCCCTATCCCCGGCTGGAAATGCAGCCATGTCGCGGTAAAAACGAACCACTTTTCAAAGCAAGAAATGCATCGATATGATGGTGAAAAACAGCCACTTTTTGGGGCACTATCCCGGCTGAAATGCAGCGATGTCTTGGTCAAAAAAAATGTTTATCCCAGCAGGAAATGCAGTGATATCCCAGTAAAAAACAACCGCTTTTTGAGGCGCTATCCTGGTTGGAAATGTAGTTATGTCTTCGTAAAAGAAATGCTTGTCATGGCACTATCCCCGGTGGAAATACAGCATTGTGTCTTTAAAAAAACAACTGCTTTTCATGACGCTATCCTGGCAGGAAATGCAGTGATATCTTAGCAAAAATCAACCTCTTTTCGAGGCACTATCCCAGCTTGAAACACAGCCATGTCGCGGTAAAAACAAACCATTTTTCAAAGCACTATCTCCTGCAAGAAATGCATCAATATGACGGTAAAAAACAGCAACTTTTTGGGGCACTATCCCGGCTGAAACACAGCGACGTCCTGGTAAAAAAACAACAGCTTCTGGGGCACTATCCCAGCAGGAAATGCAGTGATATCCCAGGAAAAAAACAAGCGCTTTTTGGGGCGCAATCCTAGTTGAAAATGTAGCAGTGTGTCCGTAAAAAAACAACTGCTTTTTGTGACGCTATCCTGGCAGGAAATGCAGCAGTGTACTGGTAAAAATCAACCACATTTCAAGCATTATCTCTGACAGGAAATGCAGCGATATCTTGGCAAAAACAAGCACTTTTCATGGCACTAACTCCAGCAGGAAATGCAGTAATATCTCAGTAAAAAAAACAAGCGCTTTTTGGGGCACTATCCTGGTTGGAAATGTTGCGATGTCTTAGTAAAAAAAAAAAAAAAGCTTTTCGGCACACTATGTCCAGTCTCGGTAGAGAACAAGCACTTTTCATGGCGTTATCCTGCCAAGAAACGCAGTGATATCCCAGTAAAAAATCAAACACTTTTTGGGGCACCATAAGAGCAGGAAATGCAGCAATGTTTCCTTAAAAATCAACTTTCCCAGTTGGAAATGTAGCAGTGTCTTAGTAAAAAAAATGCTTTTCAGGGCAGTATATGCGGTGGAAACACAGCATCATGACTTTAAAAACTACCGCTTTTCATGGCACAATCACAGCAGGAAATGCAGCGATATCTCAGTAAAAAACAAACACTTTTCGAAGCACTTTCCCTGACAGGAAACGCAGCAATATTTCTTCAAAAATCAGCCACTTTTTGGGGCACTATCTCCGCCAAGAAATGTATCGATATCTTTGTAAAAAAAACAGCCACTCATTAGGGCTCTATCCCGGCTGAAACACAGCGATGTTTTGGTAAAAATCAACTGCTTTTCCCCGGGGGAGACACAGCTGCAGGTTGCTTAAACAAACACCCACATTTGGTGGCTAAAAACCAGCTGGAAGCCCGAGCTATGACTCGCTTCAACACAACCGGTTTTGTTGTTTGCTCGTCTTGAACAGCGGTCTGCAGCTTGGCAGGTGTCTTGCGTAAGTGTTACTCCATCCTCCGCCAAATGTGACGTATCCATGCTTTGCAGAACCGTACAATGCCAACACTTTATTCTGGAGGGTTTAAATAGTCAGGTGTTAATACGGTCACTGAAGTCTTGACGTTATAGGAATATGTTTTCAGAATCAAACTTGAAAAGCTGATGGTTCATGGTCGATAAAAAGGGCTCTATGTTCGTTGCTGACAGGTTGAGACAATGATAAGCTACATTATAAGATTATTTTATGTTGCATTTGATGTAAATATGTGTGGCACCAACACTAAAGATCGAAACTATACATTTGAAAAAGAAATTTGCAACTAAGATGATGAAATTCACCCGTTGACCCTTTGCTTACTTTGCACTTTGAGACAGTGTCTTGCCCAGAGAAACCTCCTGTCACATCTCCCCCTGCAAGCCATATTGGAGGTCTGATGTTGTGTCGTCTGACTGTTCACTTCTGATCTACAACAAGCTTTACAAGCACATGTAGCGCTCTGTTTTCAACCTGGGTGCAGCGTCGCCACGTTTCTTCCAAGAACAGTAACGACTAGTTGCGTACTGAGTTGCCGGTATTTGCTACATTCCGCGTGACCGAGCATCATGATCAGATTGTCTTTTTTCTCATGGTTGTTTTATATAATTCTTTGTGCCATTTTGTAGTTACATCTCATCAGAAGTTCTCCAAACTAACGTCAAAGTTCCATGAGTGTTTTTCCCCGGCAGCTCACGCCAAAACACGACACATCGTTATGATTTTGGGTCCAAGAACTGGAGACAAAATCAGCTTCTGTTTCACTTCAGTCCCAAATAATTCCTAGTTTTGTTATTATCCGTTCCTCGGAGTTGTTGAGAAAGAGTCCTGAGTGCATCCCACGTAGTGTCGACCTGCTGGCAGTGACGAGGAGCGAAGTGTCTTCCTGTAACGATGAAACAGACCAACGGGCTGGAACCTGTTCTGCTGCTCCTCACAATGACTTTTCCTCTTACTGAATGATATTTAATCATCAAGTTTCCCTTTGGTTGATTGATTGTGTGTGTGTGGGGGGAAACGTTCCACCCAGGTGATTGACAGCTTGCAGAATAGTGCGTAAGAAACCACAGAACATAGCATTTTGTCTTAACTGACAGGACTGTTGAATGTCTCACACGGACTATTGTCTAATGCCGCGTTCACGTCAAGGAACAGGGTTTTGTTGCTGCAGCTCAGCGTCCACACGTAACAGATTTTAAATGATAAACTGCAGCATGTTTGTCTTTGTTTTCTTCAAGTACAGTTGATTGTGTTTTAAGTTGAATTTGATCATTCAGTATCTTGGAATGCTACAATAACGCCCATATATAATGCCAATATATCACATATATAATAACCACAAGCGGGCAGACATGAATGTTTTTTTCCGCAGTCCAAACAGACATCAGTCGGACGTGAACGTGGCATCCTTTCCCCTGCAGTAATCAGTCGAGCTGTGTTCAACATTGCATGACAGCCACGACTTCAGACAATGTAAATTATACAGTGTAGTGTTACAGCCAAGATACAGCAAGACCAAACAATGTGTTACATGCCAAAATGGAGGAGAAAAAAAGTAAAGTATTTTTGGGATTAAACTCTTTGTAATTGAACTTGTGTGTCGTCTGGCTCGTGTTTGGTTTCGAAAGCTTTCATCAGGGTGGGGAATTCCCAGCAGCTCGGCCAAGTGCCACTTCTACAGTGTATCATGTCTGAAGTTACTATCAACAGAGATGTACTTTATTACTTACAAAATGAAGTAAATTCTTTATATTGCATGATGCACTTTGCAGACCTGCTACAACTTACAACTTGTTGGATATCATCAAAAATTGTGAAATTTGACTCAATGCAGCTTCTCTGCCTCTAAAATAATCCGCCAATACCATCTTTATATTTGTTTAGGGCCGTGGGATGGAGGGATGGAAGGAAGGAAGAAGGTGGAGGGTGGAATCTGATGTCAGTCCGGTGTTGGCTGAAGGGAGGAGGGCGCAACAGAACCAGGGAAGCTGAGACAGGGGGACGATGGGATAAAGGTGCAGAGTCAACTTAATGTTTTATCAGTGTCTTGGTTAACATGTGGTTAGGTCTAGGCACAGAATCCTCTTAATTATGGTCAGGAAAAGATCATGTTTGGGCTTAAAAAAAAAGGTTCAGGGGACAAAGTCCTGGTGCAATCCCCACCAATTCAATGCTCCAAAACATCCACATTTAAAGCCTTAAAAACCAATAATAAACACACAGACAGGTTGCTACAAAACAACCACATTTGGAGCTTAAAAAGCTGAACGAAATGGATAGACAGATCGCCATAAAATACCAATGTTTGGAGCCTAAAAAAGCCACCGGAAAATCACAGATTGGTTGCAACAAAACAACCACATTTGGAGCCTAAAAAGCTGAATAAAAAAATGCAGACAGGTTGCTACAAAATACTAGTGTTTGTTGCCCAAAAAGCTGTTTGAAAAACACTGATGGGTTGCTTCAAAACACCCACGTTTGGACACAAAAGAACAGCTGCAAAAAGATAGGTAACTGCAAAACAACCATGTTTGGAGCCTAAAAAGCTGAATAAAAAAACAGACAGGTTGCTACAAAACACTCCCGACAATCAAAATGGACGGACAGTTTGCCATAAAACACCAATGTCTGAAGACTAAAAATTTCACTGGAAAGACACAGATGGGCTGCTACAAACACCCATGTTTGGAGCCTAAAAAGTCAATGAATAAACACAGACAGGTCGCTACAAAATACTAGTAATTGGTGCCTAAAAGCTACTTGAAAAACACTGATGGGTTGCCTCAAAACACCCACGTTTGGAGACAAAAAAGCAGCCGCAAAAAGATAAGTAACTGCAAAACAACCACATTGGGAGCCTAAAAAGCCACTGGAAAATCACAGATGAGTTGCTACAAAACACCCATGTTTGGAGCCTAAAAAGCTTAATAAAAAAACGCAGACAGGTTGCTATAAAACACTTATGTTTGGAGCCTAAAAAGCTTAATAAAAAAACGCAGACAAGTTAGCTATAAAACACTTATGTTTGGAGACTAAAAAACACAGGAAAAACACTGGAAAAACACAGGCAGGTTGCTACAAAATACTCCCGCCAATCAAAATGGACGGACAGTTTGCCATAAAACACCAAGGTTTGAAGACTAAACAATTCACTGGAAAGACACAGATGGGTTGCTACAAACACCAATGTTTGGAGCCTAAAAAGTCAATGAATAAACACCTAACAGGCCAATACAAAATACTCATGTTTGGAGCCTAAAAAGCTGAATAAAAAAACGCAGACAGGTCGCTATAAAACACTTGTGTTTGAAGACTAAAAAGCCACTGGAAAAATACTGAGGGGTCGCTACAAAACACCCACGTTTGGAGCCTAAAAAGCTGAACAAAAAAATGCAGACAGGTCGCTATAAAACACTTACGTCAGGAGCCTAAAAAGCTGCTGGAAAAACACAGACAGGTTGCTCCAAAACACTCCTGCCAGTTAAAATGGACGGACAGTTTGCCATAAAACACCAATGTTTGAAGACTAAAAAATTCACTGGAAAGACACAGATGTGCTGCTACAAACACCCATGTTTGGAGCCTAAAAATCTGCCAAAAAAACACAGATAGGTCGCTATAAAACACTTATGTTTGGAGACTAAAAATCTATCTATCTATCTATCTATCTATCTATCTATCTGAGCAAGGCTTTCCATTTGAAGTTATGCAATCTCATAAATATCTTTCAAGAATTATGTAAGGAACACTCGAGGGTAGTTGTGGTAGTACATTAAGCTGTCTTAAATACTATTTCCAGCAACAGAAAGTGCATGTTTTCCTCCTTGTTGGTTACTGGTCTTCCCTGTCTCGAGCCATATTTACCTTTCTGCAGTCATTGTGTTTACAGCTAAACTGCCTCCCATCTTATTATTATGGTCTGCGTAACTCAAAGCCGCTGTCATGTCGAAGTGTAATCACTGATGAGGAAAATGTTATTTTCCTACTGTTATTTACTTGTCTGGTGTAATTGTACCATGTACTTTGTGTTCCTGAAATAAGACCTTTTTTTTTTCTTTTTATCTCTCCTCTGGGATTAAACTGTCTGGATGTGAAAGACAGCGCGTGTTTACAGATTCATCTCCATATCAGACATATCTGGAGCCGGAGAACAAGGCTTATGGACGAAACATCACTGGTTCAAGGTGCAGGTGCAGGAATCAAGTTAAAACTGTTCAGAACTGTTCATTTCAGCGCCTGAACGTGACTGTGCGTAAACAAAATTGCAAATGATACAGCATATCTAAAAGCCTTGTGATTCCTTCATTTTGTAACTCCTTCTGGATAGCCATTTTTTCTAAACATATGTATCATGTTGTCACTGTATCACTGTACTGCAAATGTGTCTGTACAGGTGAGCCACAGGTAAATTTCTTTCAGGGACAGCAGTAAAAACTAGTAAAATGTATTCCTGCTTTTAAAATTGTATGAACTCAATATCTCAGATACAACCTTAAGGACTTTTTAATTTGAACTTATTCTGGGTTTTTTTTGTTTTGTTTTGTTTTGTTTTTCAAATTTGGCACAAACGTCCACCCTGAGTCAAGGCTGGACTGATTAGACTTTGGTGGTCATAGGTCAGAGGTCACTGTGACCTTGTCTGTCCCATCCTGAGATTGCAATATCTTAAGAACACCTTGAGGACATTTTTTCGAATTTGGCACAAACATGGACTGATTTCCAATTTGGTCGTCAAAAGTCAAGGTCACTGCGACCTTGCATCTGTCCTGCTCTCATGAACACAATATCTCAAAAATTCCTTGAGGGATTTTTCTCAAATTTGGCACAAACGTCCACCCTGAGTCAAGGCTGGTGGTCATAGGTCAAAGGTCACTGTGACCTTGTCTGTCCCATCCTGGAAATAAAATATCTTAAGAACACCGACCATGCATCTGTCCTGTTCTTGTGGGCATGATATCTCAAGAAGGCCTTGAGGGATTTATCTCAAATTTGGCACAAATGTCCACTTGGACTTGAGAATGAATGGATTAGAATTTGGTGGTCAAAGGTCAAAGGTCAAGGTCTCACAAAACATGTTTTTGGCCATAGCTCAAGAATTCATACGTAAATTAGGACAAAATTTTCACACAAATGTCAAATTATAATCTTAAAAAACACTTTTCTGTCCATTACTCAGCGTCATATCTCAGGAACAGAAGGGGAGACATTTGGTCAGATACTGAACTGGTGACACTAATCTTGAAACTGTGCTGATTGTATAGATCTTGTGTGAAGCATCCATCCATGTCTGTGAAAACATGGATGGAGACTGTCAGAGACACTGGGCTGGTGGGTGGAGTCATATAACCGTGGGGCCATAAATCTAGTTTTTACCAGTGTTCAAGTTACAAGTTAATTTTGGAAACAGTCTGTGTGCATTTAACAAGCAGGAACTGTACATTTCCTGTGAATAACCAGAGTATATTCTGAAAAGACATAATGCATGACCTTTGGCTGCTGAAGAGCATTGGAAAAGCACTACTGTATTGTATAATAAAGACACCAACTCCTATGATCCCACGGTACTTCACAGCGTCATCAAACTCTGTGTTTAGTTATCGTTCAATTCACCTGTCATGCTCTCAGATTTGTCCTTTTATGTGTGAGATTATATTGACCGGAAAATCCTTGATTCTCTGAACAAAACAAAATACAGCACTCCAAGGTTTGATTGACAAAACAGGCGTTTAACCATGAATAACCTCTGGTCTCTAGCCAGACGCTATGCACGCACTTGTGGAAAACGCTGCCAAGGAAAATGTATTGGCATGAAACTGGTTGAAGTTTTAACATATAATGGCTCAAAACTGTGGCATTGTCCGTCCACAAGCGCTGGTATCTGTATTGTTATTAATCAGTTCCTACTCATACAGATGAGCCTCTGAACGTCGAAGGCGCAATTTATACATCTGCGTTGAATCGATGCCGTAGCTATGGTGTAGGGTCTACGTCGACATAGCACCTACATAGTGCCCTACGCCGTAGCCTAATGTGCAGCTCTCCAGAAATGTAACCACATATCGCAGCGATGCAGACATCCCGTTTGTTTCTGTAAGCTGAAACCATTTCCCTCAGTGGAAACAAAGCTTTGATTTACTTTAATTTCACAGATAAGAAACAATAAATTGTGAATTTGTAAATTGTGTGTGATTTATCCTGGCTTCATATGAGCAGAGGAAATCTCTGCTAGCTGCTAGGCTAATTTATACAATGTAAAATGCCATAGGCTTGTGCTAATAACGTTAGCATGTTATATTTGTTTGGAAAATGTGTTTAGTATAAGTATAAGTTGTCTTGTCAGTGAACCTTGTGAGTTGTAACGGAGCTGAATTATGTAACGTTACCTTTGTTAAATGTTGCTGTTGTCCCTGGTTTTATATGAGAAGAGAAAAAGTCCGCTAGCTGCTAAGCTAATTTATACAACTTAAAATGCCATAGGGAATGATCACACCGAGATGAAACGCTAGAAACGCGACACCAGTAAAACCATTGTTTTCCTATGATACAGCGCGTCTGACCGCCGTTCAAGCATCTTTTTAGACAGGCGTTTTTCTGGCATCTTTTCAGAAGCGCATTTTTGTAGACACTTCTTTTTAGATGCGCTTAGGCGCTGAAAAGTTAAAATATTTTCAACTTTTTGAGCGTCAGACGCCAGTAGCTAGCGCGCATTGAATAAGTGATTCCAGTGTTTCAAGCGTCTTTGAAGTGTCCGCGTCTCTAGCGTCTCATTTCTGTGTGATCACCCCCATAGGCTTGTGCTAATAATGTTTGTTATAAAGTAAATAAAGTATGTTATACTTAAAAACATGTTTAGTATACGACAGTAACGACAGTTGTTTTGTCAGTGAACCTTCTGAGCTGTAATGGAGCCAAATTATGTAATGTTACCTTTGTTAAATGTTGCTGTTGTCCCTGGTTTTATATAAGTAGAGGAAAAGTCCGCTAGCTGCTAGGCTAATTTATACAATGTAAAATGCCATAGGCTTGTGCTAATAACGTTAGCATGTTGTATTTGTGGGGAAAATGTGTCCAGATAAAGACATGTGTTTGAGGGGTATCTAGTGCATCATAGTTCAATGTTTAGGGCAACTGTTAAAGACCAACGTCAGTATTTGACGAGTTGGGAATGTGTTGGTTTGATCCATCTGCCTCTCCTCCGTCCCGCCCTATACGAACCTTCTGGCTCTTTATCCTTTGTTTTACATAGTTTTACAAGCCTTAAACCTCAGCATCTGGTGAAGTAATCATTGAGTTATTGGTTTTATTGATGCACAGCCTCACCAACCCACGTAGATACACTCTATAATGATCATTTTGTGGAGGGAAAATGTGACTTAAGACTTGTTTGTACCCTCTCTACTCCACAGCTTCTGTTCCCAAACCCAGGCCTGTAAGAGCCAGTTTATCTCACAGCTACAATAAATATTCATCCTCAGTGTCTCCTTTTCAAACCACTGACAGAGCGTAGAGGTTTCATCTGCTCCTTTTGTTTCTCCACCTTCTTCTCTGTGTGTTTCCGTGGGTGGCCGTGAATGGGATTTCATGTTTTATCTGTGTGTTCTCCTGGATGATAATCCCTCGCGTTTCCATCCGTCGCCGTCCAAAATGGAGGGCTGTCACGTTTCCCGCTGAGCATGCAGAAGCTTTGAGCGCCCAAGAACAAGAGCGACGTTAACGTGCTAGAGTGATTTTATTTTTTTAAAGCTTGTCGGATTTTTGTCAACAGCACAAACCTTTTGTCTGATGGGAGGAAAATATATTTGACTGATGTGCCGTGTGTTCTCTATCCAGAGTACGACACAGTTAGTACAATTTAACAAGCTTTGATTTTAAACCCTTCAAAGAATATCAACACTAATAAATCTGAGTTTTTGAATTTGAATTGTTTCGTGCAGGTTTTCTGTATTTGCCTCTGATATTTCATCCGTAGTGTCTCTCTTATCTTGTGTCCAACGTGCTGCAGACACAATCACTTGTTGCATAAGCTCAGTTTACTGTTTAATGTTGGGAACAGCAGCTTGTGTTGAGTCAACAGAGGCTTTAAGACTTAAAAACCAGTCTGTCTGCTGACAATAAAGCCGCCTTGATTTCATTTGTTCTTGCCTAGTTTCCACTCTGCTCTCTGATTTCCTCTTGTTTGAGTCAGTCTTCGCTTTCATCTTCATCCACTCTGATCTCAGTCTTTCTAAAGCTCTGCATACACTGTATGATTTGAGCCCGTTTGAGAAATGTTGTTTGACGCCAGCTCCTACTGTACGAGTAAATCATCTGTGGTGTAAAGCCAAGGCTCAGGATTTATGTGCTCGCACTGTACATGTAAAATAGACAATAAAACTGTCCATCGGCCCCTGTGGACTGTTGTGGCTATTGACCCTTTTGTTGCCTGGACCTAACAACTTTAACCTTGTGTTAGGAGTTTGACCCAGGAGACAGCTGTGCATCACATACAGACATTAAAGGATGCGTCATATAGAGACGCCAAAGGGTGCCCTTAAGGTGCGGACACACCAAACCAACATCAAAGAACTAGCGGCGACAAAAGCCAACTGTTGCGTCGTCTACGTTGCCTCACGTCGCCCTGTGTCAGTTGCATTTGAACACACTACACGGACTACATCTGACGGCCAAGTAGCACGTACGTTCTGCGCCTGCGTGAGAGAGAGCGGAGTGAGAGAGTGGTACATCCTGTCAGCCGAGGTGTTTCCTATCTGTGCAGCCGAGCACTGCAGCACCTCCACGGACTATTACATCCAGATGGTCCCGGTGTTTCCTCCGCAGGCTCCACTTCACTCAGCTGCCCGATAAACCCGCTGCTTCTTCCCACTTTAACCTGAATAACAAACCAGGGCTCGGTGCTCCGGTTGGATCCAAACGGAGAGCCGGGGCTAGCTCAGAGACTAGCGGAGGCTAACTGGCTGTGCTTCCCTCCGGTCATGCTGCGGCTAACACTCTGCTAGCCGCTCCCAGCTAGCTCCGGTTTGTTATTCAGGTTAAAGTGTGAAGAAGCAGTGGGTCTGTGGGGCAGCTGAGTGAAGTGGAGCCTAAGGAGGAAGCACCGGTTAGCCCCGGTTTCACTACAGGCAGATTCACTCGCTACAGGGGCGAGGAAATAAAACCTGAACAGCCAATCAGAGTGATCTTTCTCACCGACAAGCTCCGCTGCCGATTCAACATGCTCAATCGGCCGAAAAGCCGCCGGCGCTGATGCCAAAGTGCTGACAGTGCGGGACACACCGCAAAAACTAGGACGACAGACGCTCACTGACGGCCCGACTTTGGTCGACGGCCGACTGTCGGTTTGGTGTGTCAGGGCCTTTAGAGTCG
Source organism: Epinephelus fuscoguttatus (assembly GCF_011397635.1). Lineage (NCBI taxonomy): Eukaryota > Metazoa > Chordata > Actinopteri > Perciformes > Serranidae > Epinephelus > Epinephelus fuscoguttatus. The sequence goes on from NC_064775.1 coordinate 3,204,975, forward strand.
GTATCAAACCCTGAGGCCACGAGAAAGCATAGTATCTAATGACCTTGGGTGACAATGCATAGAGTCTTGATGTTTCGTCAACCTGGTCTCACTGAGAAGTTGTCAAAAACGGTGCTGGGTCGGTGACTTTCAGTGTCAGGAGGAAGCAACGAAAGTTAAGGCGGCGAAAGTCTGAGTAGGGTGGATGGGTCCAACAACCACCGCCTTACACCTGGGAGGCTGATGGCTACTTCCTGTAAGATTGTAAAGCCAAACCCTCTACATTTCCTGTGGGAACAGAAGTGTATTTTGAAAACAGACGACGCATGCAACAGGCTGAAGTGGACACAACACAATGTCCCAAGAAAGAAGGTATTTCAATGAGGAGCATTAAGATGATAGGCCGACAGAGAAGGTGTGTCACTGTGCTGTTGGTTGATTGTGAATGAGCTCATGACTCAAAGGACCTACCCAGACAGTGACAAAGAAAGAAACTTGTCTTGTCCTGACTGAACTTTCGTGAGAGCTTCATGAAGCAGCTGAAGATACTTCGAGAGGTACTTCATGTTGGCACAGACAGAATCCTAAGGGTTAAACTCTGGTCCAGTCTATCTGAACTCCAGTGTCTTTCTTTCTGCAGAGAGACTGAAATGTAGGCTTTTGTCTTTCTAAACTCTTCTGGTCTTGATCTTTGGAAGCTCTAGGCTTTCTAGACCATGGTTTCTGTCTTTCCAAGTCCTCATCAGTTTTCTTTGGTCTTTGCCTGCAGCTGTGATGAAGACCTCGTCCCAGACCAATCTAAACTCCTTCAATATGAGCTTGTGTTTGTCGCACCTCTAGCCTTGGTCTTGATCGACTCTAACCTCTGCTTTGGTTCTGTTTTAATGATTCGCCCAACAACACTGTCCCGAAATCCCCACGTTAGACCTGAGGTAAGAGCCGGGTAGATTTAGGATGATGTTGCACACATAGAGAGAGAATATCCCTCATTCAGTACGCTGACTGCTATTCCCAAACTAAAAACATCATAATTTCTATTCTTTTGTTGAGAATGGATCAATCACCACTTTGGAAATGAAGTCGTTCTATTAAAACGCAAATCCCACCCATGTGCTGATGTCCCAGTTGGTTTTAAATCACCGTTCATTCACACACAGACACACACTCTAAGTGTGGAGTGTGTTCGGGGGGTTTGCAGCACACTGAGCCGGTTCAGGCGGAGGCTAATCCGGCAGTGTTTCCTCCTGCCCGCAGTGTGCCGGGGTGAACCGAGAGTCACTGCTGACGTCACGGCTGAGGCTTCGTTTGAAACGGGGCTCATTATCATTTTAATTACAGGCTGGGAGTCTGAGAGAGAGAGGGAGGAAGAGAGGGAGGAAGAGAGGGGCGCCAGAGCCATCAACAAGTAATGTGCAGTCAAAAAGAAAGTCTTTTTAAAGCCTCAAGTCAAGATGTGATCAGGTCTCTGAAGGTTGACCATATTACGCTCATTTTCAGCTTCACAACTGTATGCTGGGTTTCTGCTAGAACATGTTTACATGCTTGCAACCACATGTGGTCTAGCTAAATATATTTGTATTCAGGCATGCTGTCTAAAGGGGAGCAAAGGGTAGAGGTGACCCTGGCCCAAGGCTAAGGGGGGCCCATGAAAAGGTCTACATTTGACCCTTAAATAGGATCAAGAACAACAATTTACTTACTACTTTACATGAGAAAGAAATGTAATTTTAGAAATTGGACACATTTCAGCATGCCATCTGATACTTCCAACCCCCCTGCAGGTATTAGGTAGGAAAAGTCAGAGTACAGAGGGAACAAGAGAAGGAGCAGAAAGGTGATGGACAAATGTCTGGCAAAAAAATGTGAGGAAGCAGCAGGTGTGACAGCTGAAGGTGAGAGGTGAGGCAGACTGACGTTAGCAAATAAAACCTGCTGTATCAAGCTAGGCTTTAAAGCTACAGGACGGACTTTTGTACCGAAGCGTATTGCATTCACTTGACAAAAATTTTTATTGAGTATTTTTTTCTGTTTTCTGTTTTTCTGTGTATTTTTTTTTTTTTTAATTTTTCTGTTTTTTTGTGGTAATTTTTTAATTCTTCTGTTTTTCGGTGTAATTTTTTTATTTCTCTGTTTTTCGGTGTATTTTTCTGTTTTTCGGGGTAATTTATTTTTCTGTTTTTTGTTGTAATTTTTTTATTTTTCTGGTTTTCGGTGTAATTTTTTTCCTGTTTTTTGGTATATTTTTTTTTTATTTTTCCGTTTTTCATAGTAATTTTTTTTTCTGGTACTTTTTTGGTTTGTTTTTCATTTTTTTTTCCTGTTTTGTTGTGGTCATTTTGTTTCTGTTTATCGTGGTATTTTTTTCTGTTTTTCATGGTAATTTTTTGTTTGTTTTTCATGGTATTTTTTTCTGAGTTAAGAGAGCAATAGAACAATAGGCGCTTTCATTCCTTTCTTGAGAGCTCGATATAATGGAAGCAAACATGACCCGCTTGTTTAGTTTAATCCAGTTTTACTTTGTTTTGGGTTTGAGACACTGGGAGACACTCTTGTCTTTAAGTCATATAGATGGTGTTATCATTAGTTTGTCGACTTTACGCAGGCACCTTGAGACTTTGCGGTTGTTCAGACGAAAAGCACATTCAGATCTGCTGGACACTGTAGTGTTTCTCCAGAATCAGTTGGACATGTAACCCAAAACAAAGTAAAACTGGATTAAACTAAACAAGCGGGTCATGTTTGCTTCCATTATATCGAGCTCTCAAGAAAGGAATGAAAGCGTCTGTTGTTCTATTGCTGTCTTAAGTCAGAAAAAATTACTCCGAAAAACAGAAAAAATGACTCAATAAAACAGATTTTTTTAAATTTGTCAAGTGAATGCAATACGCTTCCGTACTTTTGGACCGTCTTGTGTAGAAATCTGTTTCAATATATTGCTGCTGTTTTCAGTGATGACGAGAGCTATTCATCTATGACCTTATGTCCATGACGAAAAGGAGACTGTGACTCGTTAAAAATAGATCTTGATAACAAAAACTAACACGAAATCTTTAACTTTTGTTGATGAGATGTGATGAAAATGTTTGTGGTCAACTATGGGACTTTGAAAATCGACAACGGCCATGCTTGTGATGATCTTCAAATCCTGCCGGAGCGACAGGCTGGTAAACTCCAGTGAATAGTCGGCGGCACCAAAAAGACTCACACCGGAGCAGCATCAGCCGTTGGTGAGAGTTGTGAGCTGTAACTCAGAAGTAAATAACCAGCCGTGTGTGTCTGACTGCGGATGTTGGAGCTGCTGAATGGATCTGTGGAGTTTGTTAGTTGCAGCGGTGGCTGTTAGCAGTTAGCTCTGCTCATTTGCTGCTGAACGGCAGCGAAGCTAACCGCTAACAGCCACCTGCCGCCAGACGCAGTTATCTTTCATTGCAGATGACTGAGCTTTTCAAATGAGTTCGATGTCATTATTTTGCGATGTGCAACTGTCAGTAAAACATGCATCAATTAAAGGAACTGATCAGCTCAGAGGCTTATGATTCCAATGGATCGTAGAGTTTGGAAGTGGTTCTCGATTCATGTCTGTAGTGTTCCACAACATAACATTTTATGACTTTTTGTTTCTAAGGAGAAAACTAGAGACGTGTATACAACAGAAATAAATAACATACTATAAAAACAGGAATAACCCACCTATCTTAGTGTCAACCATTTGATTTAAGCATGTTTTTTATGCAAAGACATCCAAACTCGACTCTCAGCAGAGTGATCATGTGCAGTTCCTACAGTATTTAAGCTAAATCCTGCAGAAACAGCCGCCGCTGCAGGTCGACCTCCTCTGAAATGAGAGAAATCTGCTCAGATATGTTTTCTGTGTAGGTGGCAGCAGCGCTCTGATTCTCTTTGCTGCTGTCAAAGCCAATTATTTCATATGTAGCACACACACACACACACACACACACGTATGGATGGATTCACAGATGGGATTTCGCAGATGCTGAGGCAAATCAGATTGTAACAGACGAGATGAAACGTCCTTTGAGTGACGTTTTGAAGAAGAATCATCATTTTTATTCAGTGACATTAGCAGGCCAGTGTGAAACCCAGACAAAGTCAAGTTTTGTTTCGGTGTTGGACTGTTTTGCTCGATGTTTTCTGTGCTGGCTTCTCTCTCCATGAGAGACTACATTGCACAAACAACCAAGCTACAACAAACATGCACAGAGCGCTTTAAAGAATGAAGAAGGTTAATTGGCAACGGGTCAGTAACATGACTGGATATAAAAGGAACATTTCAGAGTGGCTACTGTCTGTGAACACAGTTCGCCGTGCAATCCACAAATGCAAGTTAAAGTGAAGCAGGAGTGAAGAACTTAAAAAAAAGGGAGTGGAAGCAATAAAAAGCAGATGTAGAGTGACACTGCGCCAGATTTATGACTTTAATGACAGCTGTTTGGAGGAGCGTGTCATTAACACGTTAAATTACACAGCTCACCTCTGTAATCCAGAGGGTGGGTCCCTCTCCGTCGGGACTCTCCCAGAGGATGCTGGGACTTGACGGAAATAAACTGCTAGCAGCCCGACCCCACCTCAGAAACGTTCATCTGTCTGTCACTGCTTTGAGATGATTCTCAGGGAAGTGAATTTGTCTCAGATTTATGGGCATGTTTTCGAAAAGGGGCTCAAAGATAAATATGTTTTCTCAATTTACTTGGCCAGATTTCCGTCCACATTCCTGCCCACCAGAGGATGAATCTTAATGAGTTTTGTGACCATTAAACCTTTCACCATCAGGCCAAGATCTTTATCTGTTGGCTTAGCACATTCATGCTCCCCAGAGGATGAAATCTTTACATTTTTGATACACTTTAAGGCCGTTCCTTTACCGTCACCCTTCAGAATGACTTATCTTAACAGCTATTGGATTTTGTACAGACGTTCATGTTCCCCAGAGGATAGATCCTACTGACTTTAGTGATCCCCTGACTCTTCCTCTGGTACCACTAGGAAGTTAACCTCTGTGGTTTTCACTGAAATATCTAAACTATTGGATGTATTGACATGAAATTTGTTTACAGACATTCGTGTTCCCCAGAGGATACATCCTAATGACTTTAATGATCCCTTGACTCTTCCTTTGTTGCCACCACAAGGTTGACATCTGTGGTTTTGACTGACATATCTCAACAACTATTGGATGCATTGCCATGAAATTTCTTTACAGACATTCATGTTCCCCAGAGGATACATCCCACTGACTTTGGTGATCATCTGACTCTTCCTCTGGCACCACTTTGAGGTTAACATACATGGTTTTCGCTGAAATATCTAAACAACTATTGGATGCATTGCCATGAAATTTTGCACAGATGTTCATGTTCCCCAGAGGATAAATCCTACTGATTTTGATGATCCCCTGACTCTTTTTCTGGTGTATGAACTCTTTCAAAGGTGGAGCAGCCAGATCATTAATCACTCTGTACAATAGATTTTGTCCCGTGCCTTGAGGGTTTGTTCAGTGTTTGCCTGAGTCCTGAAAGATGATTTTTTTATCCTGTGCACACAACATAATTGATTCAATTCAATATAACTTTACTTATCCCAAAGGAAATTATTGTGCCAGTGAATGCTTCAATTACAGTAACACCAGGTACAGTAACAACAATTTAACTTTCACAACCAAATTGAGTCATAATTAGGGTGTTGCATTTTGAAGGCTGGTGTTTTCGAGGTGACCGAAGTTTGTCAAATTTTTTGTGCTTAGAGTTTTCATATTTTTTAGTGAAAACAGTGAAATTGCGCTCAGCGTTCAGCAGCCTGGAGTCTTGTGTCTGAAACATGAGCTGTAAGTTTTCAGAATTGTGGTGTTTAAGGTGCTGAAATACCTTTAACAGGACATGTATGACATGCGGACTGTATTTAAAAACTTTATTTATAAATCACCAAAAGCAAAGGAAGTAAATAAAAGTGGTAGTTTCCTCACTTGGCCCGTGTAAGCTGTACTTAAGGGGTAAATTATTTCCCACCACACATCAAATGTGGCTGAAAATTGGCAGTGCTGTTCACTGTTCACAACCCTAGAGATGGTTGTGCTGAAAATCCCAGTAGATCAGCAGTTTCTGGCACCAACAACCAAACCACCTTTCTTTCTTCTTCTTCCGGTGGATTTAAAGAAGAAAAACCTGTCTTGAGTTAAGTAATAGCAGCATCAAAACGTGTGAGAGAACACTGTGAACACTGTGGCTTGACTTTGTGTATATCACCCTCTCGTGGTTGAGCCCAGGGTTGACAGTGTGTGGGTTTGTCTTTCCTTCAGGAAAAGGCAGCACATATTCAGCTGTTACCCGTTCACGTAGAAAGCTTGTCTCAAAACAGTGAGATATTTTTATTATAGTTTATGAAAACATTTAGATTTAGAATCAGGTTTCTCATGTGTTTTTCACATATTGTCTCCCTGTCTTTCCTCTACAGCCACATTTCTAATTCCCCAAACCAACCTTTTGCAGTTCTCCCTCCATCCTCCAGATGTCCTCAGAGTTTCACTCACACCCACCTGTCCCAACTTCCCTCATCAGTTCTCCACATATTCAGCCCCTGACAGTTTATCCTGGTTGCTTTCTTGTTCTGTGCGTTTGTTTCAAGTAAGTGCATGTAAGGGAGATGCCCTGTATGGACACAAGTATTCGGATGCCTGACCATTACACCAACAGGGACTGTAATGATATTGTAGTCAAATACATAAACTTCAATATGGAATTGTTCCCCTTTTGCTTGAAGGGCTTTCCACAAGATTTTGGGTGTTTCTGAGGTAATTAGTGCCCCTTCATTCTGCAGAGCATTTACGAGGTCAGGCACTGATGTTGGACGAGAAGGCCTGGCTCGCAATTTCATTCCAGTTCATCCCAAAGGTGCTCGATGGGGTTGAGGTCATGGCTCTGTGCGGGCCGGCCAACTCTTCCACACCGAGCTCATCAAACCATGTGTTTGTAGTCCTTGCTCTGTGCAACTGTTGCCACAAAGTTGGAAGCACAGCATCGTCCAAAATGTCTTGAAGCATTAAGATTGCTTACTGGAGATAAGGGGCCGAGCCCAGACCCTACGAAACAGCCCCATACCATTATCCCTCCCCCACCAAACTTCACAGTTGGCACAATGCAGTCAGGCAGGTAACGTTCTCCTGGCATCCGCCAAACCCAGACTCGCCCATCTGACCGCCAAACAAAGAAGCATGATTCGTCACCCCACTGCTCCACAGTCCAGTGTTGGTGTGCTTTACACCACTCCACTCGACACTTGGCATTGGACTTGGTGATGTGAGGCTTGCGTGCAGCTGCTCGACCGTGGAAACCCGTTCCGTTAATGCCAGTGGAAACTCAGAACTTTTCAGCGATGGAATCAGCAGAGCATTGGCGACTTTCACGCACCTTGCGCCTGAGCAACCGTCGACCCCACTCTGTGGTTCTGCGTGGTCTTCTGCTTCGTGGCTGAGTTGCTGTTCTTCCTAAACGCTTCCACTTTCTAATAATGTCACTGACAGCTGACCGTGGAATATCCAGCAGGGATAGATTTCACCAACCACTTTATCACAAAGGTGGCGTCCTATCACAGTACCACACTTGAAGTCATGGAGCTCTTCAGAACGACCCATTTTGTATCACAAATGTTTGCATGGCTAGTTGCTTGATTTTATACACCTGCAGCAACGGGTCTGATTGAAACACCTGAATTTAATAATTAACAGGTGTGGCCAAATACTTTTGTATCTTTGGTAAAACAATTATAGAGAGACTATAGAAAGACTGCTCATGTATGATTTACCAAAAACACCTATCCAAGGCATGCCCAAAGTAAATTGAAAGCTGTTCTTGTTTCGTCTCATTTGAAAGGTAACACCTTTTAGTCTTCCCCCAACAGTCAGAATCACTGTCAGTGCTGAACTGTCACTGAGTTAGATAACTTTCAACACACTTGCCTGAATATTTTCCTGAGAAAAGATGTGTGGTACTAGCTGGAAAACACAATGGGACCATGGCATGAAGCTTCACCTGGTCCAGATACAGTAGATACGAAGATAGATAGAAAACAGTATTACTGAAAATAAACATAACACTCATGTTTGTCAAAGGTTTTGTCCAGGCACTTTTGATAGTAAAGGTTGCAGACCCTTGGATTAAACCATACACTAAATAGGTAGATTTGAGTGAAAAAACTTATCAGCACAGATAGAAATGTCAATTTAGGAGCTTAAAGACACTTCTATAAAACCTAAATTGATGAGAAAGACTGTTTTTTTTCTCTTAAGAGTTCTGAGAAACATTCTGAGAATACTCTGAGATCTCCTGACTTGAGTTCTCAGAGCAACTCTGAGCAAGGAAGGGACCGAAATCTTCACCTTAGTGGGGAGGTGTGTGTTTGACCTCATTGCTAGGTGTGATGCTTGCTGATTAGAAATATGATTGGTTGTCACAGACACGCCCTTTTGCGAGTCTCTTAACTTTAGAAGAAATTCTAAGAAAACATCAATTCTAAGAATTTTCTTCGAATTTTGTCACTAAGAGCAGCTCTTAGTACGAGAAAGCTTTGTGAATAGGGCCTCAGATCTGCAGTGGAGCTTCAGAGTTACATTGACTACAAGACCCATATAAGCCTCGGGAACAACTAACCAGTTGCTGGCACTTTTACAAGCTTAAGGGTGCTTTCAATTGAACTCAAGTTTGTTTGGGCAGGAGTGAACACAGCAATTGCACTTGGATGCACACCAAAACAACAGGACCAAGACCTTCTCATGTTCCTTTCATGTCCGCTGCTTGTCTTCCCACTATATTTGCTCCTATTGGCTCGAAAGCATCGGCAGCTGGGTTTTTGACTTTGTCCTCGATTCTATCTTTTTAGATAGTTTATCTATCTCATCAAAACTCTCAAACTCCAGTGTGTCGACAGTGCAGTGTTGTACTCAGCATTCCTGGTAAACAACCATTCTCATGACGTAAGCAATGGCAAAAACATAGATGGCAGCACGCAGTGTTCCAAACACAACAATGTCATTGTTCTGAAGCTGATGCAGGCAGTTAGATTGTCAATGCACTTCCTGACATTTGAATTTACATATGTATGGAACATACACTTAGCATGTTAGAAAGGTATCTGTGGCATGACAATGGCACAGACTGTTCGAGCACACCTTAACCCCTCAGGAAAAAAAGGTGAGTTCATTGTGAGAGAATGTCGTCTTGGGAGATTTTGAAGTCGTGTGATGGACGTGTGAACAGAGAGGGGAAAATTCATGACTGCAAATGAAAGAGGGGGGTGAACATATAGGGGAACCTAATAAACAGAAATATATGAAACCATGTGACGCATCTCCACAAACTCACTCAGTAACATGGTATTAGTTTTTTTCCCTTAACTTTGTTTCCATGGGTATGACTCCATCAGTATCTAGTGGTGTAGTCTTTGTGATACACAGGTATATGCCTGAGGAAAAGCGCTCCACATCTTCTCTACTTTTTTCCCATTGTCTAATCAGTCGATTTGAGAGGCAGGCCTTCTGTGGAGTCACACCAACAAGTTCACAGTTTGAGGAGAAAACTATTGGTAGTGGTTGCGCGATACCCAGAGCTATACAACTTTACAAATCACAATTAGCACCATCTCAATAGAAAATGGCAGGCTTGGAAGTACATAAGTGCAGTACTTGACATGGCCATCAGAGAGGCGAAGCTCCTGGACCAACTGGTGGTACTCCCCATGATCCTCCCTCTTTTTTAGTGACCTTTTACAAAAGAGATTTGGACATAAATGAATGAGCATCTGTCTGATTGTTAGAGAACTGGTTGGGTATCTTTAATGCAGATGTCCTACATTTTCTAACCTTTATTTAACCAGGAAGTCTCATCGAGATTGAAAATCTCTTTGACAAGAGAGACCTGGCTGAGGTAGCAGCCAATCAAAACACTTCTAAAATGCAACAACTGCAACATTTAATACAAAAATCCATAGTAAAACAACAACCATTCAAATAAAGTGGCCTCTCAAGAAAAACAAGCACATCTTTATAATGCCCTTAAATTCATTGATGGATATAAGTCTTTCTAATTTTAGATCTTTTGGAAGATTGCTTTCCAGCTCCTCCTGGAGGACCCCGAGGCATTCCCAGACCAGATGAGATATATAATCCCTCCAGTGTGCTCTGGGTCTGCCCCGGGGCCTCCTACCAGTGGGACATGCCTGGAACACCTCGAACAGGATGTGCCTCATCAGGTGGATCCTGATCTGATGTCCTTACCACCTCAACTGACCCCTCAAGACACAAAGGAGCAGCTGCTCTACTCTGAGCTCCCTAGGGATGTCTGAGCTCTTTACCCTACCTCTAGGCTGAGCCCAGACAAACCACCATGTAGTGAGGGTGAACTGGGAACGTCTTGCTGAGGCCCCTGTCCGTGAGGTCTTCAAGTCCAACCTCCGGAAGAATTTCTCTGGGGACATGGAATCTGAGTGGTCCACGTTCAAAGCTCTGTTGTGGAGGTGGCTGCTAGAAGCTGTGGTCAGAAGGCTGACGTTGCCTGTCGTGGCAGCAACCTAAGAACTTGCCTTTTGGGTGTGGCTGGCCCAGGAGTCACCTGAAGTAGCAGACAGGTACCAGTTTATATTACGTGTTTAGACTGTTTAGACTTACTTTTGTATATGTTGTACACTTGGTAATCAGTAATTGGATCAGTCCAAAATCTGAAATTAAATGAATCAGAAGCTAATATGAAATTTATGTCAGTTCAGAAAGTGCAAATATGCAAATATGCAAAGTGATACTGTTTTCATCAGTGAGGGAGCTCAGATGTGTCGGTATGTTGGCCTTATAGATAGAACGTACAGTATGTACAGTGTACATGCTGTTGCATTGAGGATGCTTTCTTTAGCATGACACCTACGCAGCTTCTTTAAACACACCTCAAACCCCCTCAGGATAAAAAGCCAAACTCAATGTGAGAGAATGTCATCCTGGCATCCTTTCTAATTAGGTCCTATGATAAACATGTGAACGCAGAGAAAAGATTTACGACAACAAGGGAGTTGGAGAAGAAAGAGGGTGATGATCACAGAGACAGCTTTACACCTGTGGTGTCTGGGGCATTGGCGGCAGTTCCGTTGAATCCCGTGGGTTTTGACGTGGGGCACCAGAATGTCCCATGAATGCTCGATGAGATCAGCATCTGGGGAATTTTGAGGCAAAGTCAACACCTTGAGCTCTATGCTGTGTTTTTACAGTGTGGTATGGTGCATTGTCCTGCTGGAGGGGCCCACTGCCATCAGACAATGGTGTTTGGGTGGGTCCACATGAATGCCAGGCCCCATGAACCCATGCTTTAACTGTTATGGATATCTTATTGAGTTTTGAAGATACTGACCAATGAACCTCAGGGGAAGCGTGGCGCAGCACATAAGTGGACCTAACTCCACAACCTTTGGACCAATTATCAAATAACGACGAACCACATTTTAAATTACTTTAAAATCGTTCAACAGGGGGGTACCACAATTTTGATGACATCTCCTAAATCGTAGGCCCGAGTTGTACCAAATTATCTGTGGATCATTATTGGAGCAAGCTCATCAAAAGTGATCAACAGCTTGTTCTTATCTCATTGGGTTTTAATGATATTGACCGATCAGCTTTTGTAGGGGCGTGGCTCAGCACATAAATAGACCTAACTCCAGAACAGTTGAGCCAATCATCACAAAACTTGCAGGAAATGTCCACATAAGTACTAGCAACATACCCTTCGAGTAGTTTCATTTGAATCGACTGCTAGGGCGCGCTGCAAATGCTAAAAAAATGGGCGTGGGATAACACAAATCAGTCTATAAATCAGAAATTATTAATCCAATCATGACAAAAACTGGGTATGTTGATTTCTATTGTTAGACCATGTGTGTGAAGTGATTTTAAAATCCATCAATAGGACAATGTGCAATGCCACACCATGAAAACTGCTCAGGAATGGCCTGAGGAACATGACAAAGAGCTCAAGGCCTCTGAATTCCCAAGATCGCAGTCTGACAATCACCCCAGAGTCAGGTCTGATCCACGGCATGGACGCAGGACCTCTGGAGCTGTCCTGTGGTGTTTGCAGTGGGTCATTTGAGTCCGATGGGTTGCGAGGTGGGGTACTGGCACACCCCGCAGATGGTTGATTGGATTGGGAGCTTGGGACTTTGTACGTTGGGTCAAGCCTGGTAGCTCTTTGTCCATCAGGTCATTCCTGAGCAGTTGGTCTACAGTGATGGCGGTGCATTTCAAGTGGACCAGGTCTCATGGGAAAATACTTTCTCATGGGCTTCTCAAAGATTATGAAATGCTCTTATGTATTGATGGTTGCTGCCACGTTAGAGGTCTCAGAAAGCCAGTTTGGGGAGTTGAAACTTTAAACAAACGTAAGATGTACGTCAGTCTTCAGGGGCGTGAACGAGGAAGACCTGCTCATAAGAGACAGAGTCAGACACACAGCAGGCACATCATCCTGAGAGCTGGAACACCCCAGATAGGTTCAACACCAAACTCCACCTGCACAGCTTCATCTCCCTGCTGCTCCACCCAACCTCCAGAGGGTAAGACAAGCTTCATGCCCCTCCCCTCTCTGTCTGGCTTCATGTAGAGGATGCTTATGCACTTACAGGATGACTGCTCTAACACTGTGGAATAGACTCCCCCTCAGTATGACATCAGCAACCTACATGTAGAGGCTCTTTACTATGGTGTCATGCTGTTTCTGTTCATTAGCTGCCACCAGCAGCTCCGTAGTTTGCTCTGTTGGTCGGTCAGTGGGTCCACAAAAATTTCCCCACCCTTTGGCGGTCACCGTTTTTGCCTAAGGAGGCTGAAATATGGTATGGAGGTCAAATGTGTGTGTGAAGGTGTGTGTATGTATTGATGCCAATTGACTACTATTCGATGGGAATGGTCCAAAAAGGTTCGTAGCTTCAAAATACAAGATTTTGGAAAATAGATCTGCCCAGAGCCAGAGGTAGGCAACCTTTGACTTGAAACCCATGGGACCATGTTTCCCTGGATGCGTTTCCTCCTGATGCCAAAGAGCGCCGTTTAACTATAACGGCAATCAGCCGCATATCGTGTCAACATTAAAGGACGCCTTTTTTCATCAGACATAAGTACCTGCCCAGGCGCTGGATTTCGACGACTTCGGAGTGACACCAGGTTGAGGGGGGAGATTTGGATGGGTCCGGCAAACCCCAAACTTTCACCCAGGAGCCCGCTGTTTGCTTCCCATATCAATGTTAAGCCAGACCATGTTGTTCTTTTACACCAACCATTCATTCATGAAAATTAAGTTGATGCGTTCTGGTTATGGACTGGCTGCTTGTTGTTCGCTATTGTTTCATTTGTATGTTTATATGTTAGAGGCCCTGGTTTTCAGGCTCTCATAAGTACAAGGATGACTGAATCGGTTGGTTCTTGTCACTGAGCATAGGTGTCTAGCATTTCTATGTTACTGTATGTCTTTTATGTTTTTTATTGTCTTCGTGTTTGACCGTAACTTTTTTGTATGCTGCTGTCTCGGCCAGGTCTCCCTTGAAAAGAGATTGTTGAATTTACATGGTTAAAAAAAAAAACAGTAGTAAAAAAAAGTAGTTTGACATGTTCATCATGCATGTACTGTACTGTAGATGTGGCAGCGTGTGGTGTCATGTTCTGTGACATTACTCCCCCGCCCACTACCACCCTCACAACCCCTTTTGTTCAGGTGCGTTCTGTACCGTTTTGCCACGTCTCCTTTCATAACTTAAAAGCTGGTTGTCGTGGGGAGGCATCATTAGACTTAGTGACAGGAGGGAAGCATGTGTGCAGTATGCAGAAAGCCTGAATCAAATCATGAATCCTTTTATACTGTATGTATTTATATGGTATGGATATTAAAGGGATAGTTCAGACGTTTTGAAGTGGGGTTGTATGGGGGACTTATCCACAGACAGGGTATTACATACAGAAGATGTCCATCAGTGCAGCCCCTGTTTGGAGAAGCAGGCTGGAGTCTTGAATGGAATCTAAGAAATGTATTGTTGTGGATGGGGGCCAGCAACAAAATGCATTTTAGCGAACTAAAAAAAAAAAATTCAGTATCAGTTCCATCTTTGATCCTCTTCCTTACCTCCCACATCCCTCGACGCCTCATCCTACATCCCCCAATCTTCTTCCCTACTTCCACTGAACCTCATCCCATCATCCAACATCCCTTGATCCTCTTCCCTACTGCGCTCAACCCTTGTCCCTTCATCCCACATCCTTCAATCCTCTTCCCTACATCCCTCGATCCTAATCCCTTCATCCCACATCCTTCAATCCTCTTCCCTTCATCCCTCGATTCTCTTCCCTATATCCCTCGACCCTAATCCCTTCATCCCACATCCCTCGATCCTCTTCCCTACATTCCTCGACCCTCATCCCACATCCCTCGATCCTCTTCCCATATCCCTCGACCCTCATCCCACATCCCTCGATCCTCTTCCCTACTTCCCTTGACCATCATCCCACATCCCTCGATCCTCTTCCCTACATTCCTCGACCCTCATCCCACATCCCTCGATCCTCTTCCCACATCCCTCGACCCTCATCCCACATCCCTCGACCCTCATCCCACATCCCTCGATCCTCTTCCCACATCCCTCGATCCTCTTCCCTACTTCCCTCGACCATCATCCCACATCCCTCGATCCTCTTCCCTACATTCCTCGACCCTCATCCCACATTCCTCGACCCTCATCCCACATCCCTCAATCCTCTTCACGACATCCCTCGATCCTCTTCCCTACGTCCCTCGACGATTATTATTCCAGGTTGGTCGTGTTTCTCTATTTTGACTGATCTGTCCAGTTTTGTGTCCTGGAGTCTTATGGGGGGACAAAAACTGCTCCCAGACTATGTGGAGGGTGCCAGTTTATTAGGGATTGCCAGTCAGCTGATATACATGTGGTATTGATTGAGAGGGGTTGAGGGTGCCGACCATCATCTACTGTATCTAACACACTGACTATGGAAGTACCCCATAAAACCCCAAATCAAAAAAATCCAAATGATCCCTTTGTTGAAGGGATTAAAGACGTGTTTTGCCACTTACTATGTGAACTGTATCTCTCCCAGCTCTGTGACATTTACTGACGGGGCTCCATCATGGTGAGGCCTGGTGCACTGCTCCTCCTGCTGGCAGGTAAGCAACCACTGAAAAGTTATCAGTGCTTTAAAACATAACCTTTATTTTAAAGCCATACATAAATGAATAAGGGGACCTTTCAATCAACAGAGTCCAGCTGGGGCAGTTTGATGTTTGATATTGATGAATGAAATATTACTATCAGATTGAAGCCTTCAGTAATTCACATTGATGGTACATATTTTGATCAGTCATTTGATCCTTTTTAAACCCAGAAATCATTGCACCGATGAATGCCATTTTAACTCAGAGCTGGGAATTGGAAAAGTTGGTCTTGATAGATTGATGTGTGATGTTTTGTGCCCGTTTTTTCCCACGCTGTAGTTGCTGCCAGCCAGTTCGACCTCTATCTGTCCCAAGAACCCATCACCGGTCCGACAACTGTGGATATAAGCGAATGTAAAGTCAAAATTTATGGAGAAGAATACTCAAAGGCCGACGTGAGTCAACTCTTTGTCTTTCCTGCTACTGCCTGCTGATGACTGTCTGTTACAGATTTCATTTGCTGTTCTTGCTGCTTTACTGTCAGTGTATGTAGAGGAAATATAAGGCTCTAAATCTCTGGCTTTTAATTGTGTTTCACCTGTTTTCTCTATTTCATGTCGGTATAACTGGGTGTGAATGCAAAGGATGCAGCATGAATTCACACATATTAAAGCCCTTACCATTTTTCTCGTACTGCATAACTGTTTTCTGATACATTCCAGTCAGCACTGCAGTCTAGAGTCAGCTTTTCAAATATCCTTTCAAGATTCCACATTATTAGTGTCATTTAACTTTTTAAATAAATTCATACTAATCAAACCTATTCACACTTTTTCAACTATTCCTACTACTTCACCTTCTTCTTACACACTTAAGCCAGCATTGCAGTGTAATGTTAGCTTTTCAAACAATCGAGAATATTCCACATCATTCATACATTAATAATACAATTCAGCATTCAAAGCAAGCACTGCAGCGTATCACCAGCTTTTTGAAAAACCTTGACATATTCCAGAGTATTGGTCTCATTCAACTATTCATTGACATTCATACACATTAAAGCGAGCATTGCATTGGCGCCCAAGCTTTTCAGACCTTCAAATATTCCTCATCATTCATACATGCATGGTATTATTCAGCATTTCAAGTGAACATTGCAGTGTAGCGTCAGCTTTTCAAACAATCTAAAATATTCCACATCATTCATACATTAATAATACAATTCAACATTCAGAGCAAGCACTGCAGTGTACCATCAGCTTTTTGAAAAACCTTGACATATTCCACATTGCATTGTAGCCTAAGCTATTCAGCTTGAGCATTCACACCCGTAATTGCTTCAGAAATTGCATTCTCTTTTTTTAAATAATTTTCTTATTTTTAATTTTCTATTTTTACTAATTTCTTGTAATTTTTTACAGGTCACGTTATTCTATTTTTAAAATATGTTGTAGCACTCTTCCCAGGTCATTTCTTTGTTTGTTTGTTTTTTACGGTATTTCTTCTTATTTCTTTTTGGAATAATTTTCTTGTTTTTAATTTTCTCTTTTTACTAATTTTTGCTCATTATTTGGGTCACTTTATTATATTTTTAAATCATCATATGGAATTGTAACTAATTTTTAAGCACTCCGTCCAGGTTATTTCCTTTTTTTTGGAATATTTTTCTTGTTTTTAATCTTCCCTTTTTACTAATTTCTTGCTATTTGTTGGGTTACTTTATTATATTTAAAGTTATGTTGTAGAATTATTATAATTTTTAAGCACTTTTTTCAGGTCATTTCCTTGTTTGTGTGGTTTTTGTTTTGTTCATCTGAATAATGTTTTTTTTAGACAAACGCTGTCCTGAAAAGCCTCAGTGTTGTTACTTCATGGATGCTGTCTGTGTTTTTACCAGGTGTCCTATGTAGATGGGTCTGTCACAGTTTGCTTCAAAAAGGAGGGTGAAACTGCTTCATCTGTCTGTGTGTCATTGGAAGATGGAGGGGGTTCAGACACACTGAAGGCGTTGATAACAGAAGAAGAAACTAGCAAAGAAATTACCGACGAAATGTCACAGTTCACGACCACCTCAGCTTGCAATATTGGACTGCAATTCTCAAATGGAGACACATCAATTGTGAGTCATCATCGTTTTATGTTTTCAGACTGATTGACTCTGAACATTTCAAAGACATCATGTGCCAAAGGGAACTTCAAATCAAAGTTCATATCAAAAATATTTTGGGTCTTTATTCCTGACATTTTCTCTCTCTTGTCTGTTTGTGCTTTCAGTTTGAATGGAGATTCTACAACTTCGGCCAGCAAACAGCTCTGAGAATTAAGTCAAACGCAGACAGACCGGATAATTTTGTAAGTATGTGTAAGACGTAGCCTTAGAGATGAGCCCCGGCCTGTTACTATGGCAACTCATGTCCTCAAACCAATGTGCTTTATGGCAAGTATGGCAACTCCAGCTTTCAGCCATAAGTTAACCACTGCAGAGTTCATAGCATCTTGTCACTGATTGTAGACCCAGTTTGTCCCAGTTGTACCAGTTACCTACCTAGAACATTCCTTGTCAAGTTCCCCCTGGCACCCCCCTTCCAAAATGACTATAATTATTGTTATTATCATTAAGCTAGGTGGCAGCCGATGTTGCCTTCTTCAACAACACATTCTCACTCCAACCTCACATGTCCAAGTTTGGTCATGGACTTTCCACGTCCACATATGACGTCCAAGGTACCCTGGATGTGTTGGTTGTTGACGTTCTGGGACACCGTGTCAACTTCAGCCTGTTATATGCATTGTCTGTTTTCAAAATACACTTCTGTTTTCGCAGGAAATGTACAGTTTCTGCTCGTTAGATGCAAATAGGCTTTTTTCAAAATAACCTTACAATGCCAATAAAACACCTCGTATTCACGTTTATTTTCCTTGTCCAACAAACGCAAGAGGTCAGATTTGGAAAAATCATCGTGGTTTGGCTCTGCATTCATACAGGAAGTGAACACAAGGCTTCCGGGTGAAAGTCCTATGTTTTTTGGAACCCATCCACTGGCTACTCCACAGCGACTCTCCAGCTCCTTAACTTGCATTGTCTTCAGATGGCATTTCAAGCTCAAGTAGCAGTATTCTGTGACTCTGGAATGAGACGGGGTTGGGTTGTCAGGAATTGATTTCGGCGTCAGACACCAACGGCAAAAGCCAGCTTGCACGGCGTTATGATACGCTGGCAGGTCCATTTGAAACACTGCCGGTAACGATGTGGTATAAGGATCTATATGTCCCTATAAATATAGGTCGGGGGGCAACACATTCTCACTCCAACCTCATCACATGTCGACGTTCGGTCATGGACTTTCCAAGTCCAGATAAAATATATAAGGTACCCTGGGTGCGTTGGTTGTTGACGTTCACTTCTGTTTTCACAGGAAATCAACATTTTGCATATCGTCTCTTTCAAAATAAATGTTTTACGTCAGTACAACAACGCCAACTGACTTGTTCCCCCCCAACATCAAAAACATGTGGTTAGGTTTAGGAAAAAAGAACAGGGTTCGGCTAACTCCGCTCTCCTTGGTGAAAGTTGGTGATTGGTAGACCCATCCATGACCCCTCCCACTTCCATTCTCTGACTTTCACCACCAGTTTTGTTCTTGACCTGCCGCGTTTCCTCCTGATACGGCAATCGGCAGCGTATCATGCCAACATTTAAGGATGCCTTTTTTCATCAGATGCAAGTACCTGCGCTGCTGGATTTCGAAGACTTTTATGTCTCTGTGCTTATATGTGTCTGTCTCCCTGAAACACTTTGGCACAAAACCTGTATTCCTTTTTCAAATGCTCTATAAATGAGCTAAACATGAAACTTGAATCGGCTGCCGACTCATCATACGGCTGCTGATTCATCTGATGCTTGGGTCACCATTGCTCTCACTGTCCTACTGAATTGTCCTATAAATGGAGGAAGATATAAATGCATATAAAAAGTGGGGTTCAGTTCCGACACTTCACTCAGTATTACAGTATTTGCCTGGATTTTTGTCTTATCCTTTTTCTAGAAAATTACTGCAACGGTCGATGAGTCAACAATGGGCACGTTAGACCTTACTAACGAAGAAGTGAAAAGCAGTGCTTATATGGACTTGAGTGGATGCAGACATGATGGTAGGCAAATTCCCCTCAGGGATCCTCCAAACAGAATTCTGATATTTTTAGATGACTGTTATTTCCTTCTCTTAAACTGTGCACACTCGTTAGAGATTGTTTAATACTGAGCTAATTTCACAAACCTTCTATCACCTCCCAGATAACGCCAATCTACCTGGTGCAGTGTTGGATCTCAGTCCAGCAACCTGCCACTCGACAATATGTGATAAATCTGCAAACATCGTGGATGTCTCTTCATGTTTAGAAGGGGAGGTCTGCAAGGGCAACGACAGGTAAATATGTTTGTTTTATATTTAGCGTCAAGTTTGAATAAAGGTTTTAGCAGTTGCGTTGAAAGCGTCTTGTATTCAGACAAATGTCACCTGTGACTGTGACACAAACACCTGTTCAGAGAGTCCTGAATTTTTTCCGTTTAGGGCTGACACTAACAGTTATTTTTATTATTGATTATTGATGTCCATTATTTGTTTCTTTCTTTTTTGATCAGCTGATGAATAACTCAGTCTGTAACACTTTACACGTAGATAGGTCTCATTGTGTTCAGTTTGAAGGGCTCACCTCTAACTTGCTCAACACTTGTAATGGTGTACCCCAGGGCTCTGTGTTAGGTCCGCTGTTGTTTTCATTTTGTATTAATAGTCTTGGTCGAAATGTGGTTGGCGCCAATTTTCATTTTTATGCCGACGACACAGTGATATATTGTGACGACTCAGACTCAGCTCTCATTACAAAAGCTAGTTTTCAATACTGATAAACTAAGTTATGCATTTCTCAAATGCTGGGAAGAAGCCTGTGAGCAATCCTGATGTTCTTACTGCTCAGTGAAAGATGTGGGAGGTTGTTACTCGTTACTAATATCTCGGTATTTGGCATGATGACTCCCTGTCTTTTTAAACCCCGGGTTGATAATCTTCTTAAAAAGCTGAGGCTGCAGGGTTTTTTTGTTTTTTGTTTCCAGAAACAAGTCCTGTCCTGAGTTCGATTGCTGTGTTCACACTTGCTCTTGAAAAAGAGTCAAAGGCCAAGGTCACTGTGACCTTGCATTCTTATTAATGCGATATCTCAACTTGGTGGTCATAGGTCAAAGGTCAAGGTCACTGTGATCTTGGCCAGGTTTCCCTTGAAAAACAGACTGTTGATCTCAGCGGGAGTTATCTGGTAAAGTGTGGGTTGAAAACAATAAAATAAATAAAACAGCACTCCGCTGATTTGGCATCACACGTCAATAACATTGTCAGTTCAGCAAACCTTTGCACTGAGGTTGCTGTAAAACCTTTTTTTAAATCCAATAACTGTCTCAAAACATGTGAAGTTGGAAAGATTTTTCTTTTATCTAAGGTCACAGTGATTTTTAAGATTATGGATATGTTTCATAGGTAGGTCTGTAATACTTGCCTTTGCGACAGCAGCACTGCATACTTTAGGTTTGAATCCAAATAGGGTTTTATTATTATTAATTTCTTAAAAGTTCGGAGATACACATAGTCATTTTCATTAAATGACATTGTTAATTTATATGACCTGAAAACAATGCCTTGGATAAAACATCCGCCTGTCTTTGACCTAACACATCTGTCTCTTTCGATCTCCATTAGATGTGTGCCATCCAAGGTTGTGTGCACTGTGACCGGCTCCTCTGTCATTGATTTCTTCAACCGCGAACACCATATTGGGAATCGGTGCGCATACACTCTACTGGCGCCTCAAGAAGGTTCGGATTTTGAGCTGGTGGCCGTTTTCAAGGAGCGACGTCGTACAGATGTGGCATTCTTGGACCACTTGGTACTATCACATAGTGGGCAAAAAATGCACGTGGAACAAGGTGGAAGAGTTCGGGTGAGCTGCCACAGTCCATCTAAAAACAAGTAACAATTTGTTTTTGGAGGTGTTTAAAACAAATCCACCTTATATCCTCTTTGATTGATCAGTCACATACCAGGCGTTACTTTGTGTTGTGTTGTATTTAAAGTGAAGACCTGTGGTGGCACCTTTCCTTCCGATTTATGGTGGGGGAGAAGTATAAAGCAGCATAGAATAGGAATGCATAAGTATTTCCTTTTGATGATGGCATACAAAGTTAGTAGCATTTATGTCAAGTAGTAGTATTTATGTTGTGATTTTGGGGGTCATAGGTCAAAGGTCAAGGTCACTGTGACCTTGTCTGTCCCACTCTTAAGATTGCAATATCTTAAGAACACATTGGGGACATTTCTTTCAAATCTGGCACAAACCTTTGAGTTTGAGTCAAGGATGCCCTGATTAGAATTTAGTTATCAAAGGTCAAGGCCACTCTGACCTTGCCTCTGTCCCATTCTTATGAATGTGATATCTCAAGAAGGCCTTGAGTGATTTTTCTGAAATTTGGCATCAATGTCCACTTGGACTCAAGAATGACCTGATTCAGATTTTGGTGATCATAGTTTAAAGGACAAAGTCACTGTGACCTTGTCTGTGTCATTCTTGTAAATGTGATATCTCAAAAAAAACACCTTGAGGACATTTTTTGTGGCTTTTTTTATTTTTCAGAATTGGCACAAATGTTCACTTTGACTCATGGGTAGACTGATTAGAATTTGGTGGTCAAAGGTCAAGGTCACTGTGACCTTGTCTGTCCAATTATCAAGATTTCAATATCTTAAGAACATCCTTGGGGCATTTTTTTTTAAATTTGGCACAAGGGTCCACTTTGGGTCAGGGATGGACTGATTAGAATTTGGTTGTCAAAGGTAAAGGTCACTGTGACCTTGCATCCATTTTATTCTCATTAACACATTATCTATGAAAGGCCTTTTTTAGGTTAGAGTCAGGTCATAGCTTAGAGGAGGTCACTGTGACATCATCTGTTTCATTCTTGAAAATGTAATATCTCAAGAAGGCCTCAAAAGATTTTTCTCAAATTTGGCACAAATGTCTACTTGGCCTGATCCAAATTTGGGTGTCATAGTTTAAAGGACAAGGTCACTGTGACCTGAATCCATCCCATTCTTATGAACACGATATTTCAAGAAGTCCTTGAGAGATTTCTCTCAAATTTGGCATAAATGTCCACTTGGACTCAAGAATGACCTGACCAGATTTGGTGGTCAGAGGTGAAAGAACAAGGTCACTGTGACCTCGTCTGTTTTATTCTTGTAAATGTAATACCTCGGAAAACTCCTTGAGGACATGGCTTTTGCCTT
This sequence comes from Epinephelus fuscoguttatus, assembly GCF_011397635.1. Lineage (NCBI taxonomy): Eukaryota > Metazoa > Chordata > Actinopteri > Perciformes > Serranidae > Epinephelus > Epinephelus fuscoguttatus. Next base: position 3,227,491 of record NC_064775.1, read on the forward strand.
TTTTTCAACTTTGGCACAAATGTCCACTTAGACTCAACAATGACCTGATTCCAGTTTGGATATAATATATCTTGTTATCAAATTATGTCAACAAAGGTGCAAGCACAAAGCTATCTATAAACATCACAAAATCCAAGTCAGAGTTGCAAGTTGGAACATGCAAAGCACATGCCTACATATATTTTAGATGTTTGTCCTTCAATCATCTGCTGTGATGTAGGTTGATGACGAAATACTCGAGCTTGGCCCAGAGTTTGAGACGCATCATGGTGTGGAGCTCTTCAAGGACCTCTATGGAGTTACTTTTAAGATACCTTCTTCCACCGACATGGAAGTTGTCTTTGATGGCAACAGCGCACATATTATAGGTACAGAAAACAACACATAATACACTGTATGTTACTATTTGCCTTTTTGAGAGTTGATATTGAGAATGCAAGAATGACAGCAATGGTTGTTATGTTGAAAGGTCATTCATTTGTCTTTATTTGTCTCCTGTTTGACCAGTTCCTGAGTCTGAAGCTATCCTGGGCTTGTGTGGCAACCCCGCCGATCCCGAGCAGACCACCTCCGCGAGTGATCAGAAGTCAGACGAAAGTGCAGACAGGCACGACTTAGTCTTAACATGATGCACTGACAGATATTTACCTGTTTATTAATGTTTGGGTTTCAGCCTTAATGTGCTGTTTGTCGCCCCCTAGCTGTGAGGAGGAGCACACCGATGACCATGACGATCCAGAATGCCAGCCCTTAACTTCTTAGTAAGAACTGAACATATCAGAGCATGTTTTTGACCACAGTGAGAATGTTTTTGAAAAGCTAAACGCTGACAAAAATGGACTGAAGCAAAATTATTTCCTAATTTGCTCTCATTCTTCTTCTCTGCATGGCTGGAACAGCTGTGAACTCATGAAGCAGGCTCCCTTCAATGCCTGCAATGATAAAATTGACCCAACGCCCTACATCACTGCCTGCACAAACATTTTGTGCCACTACCCGGAGGTGGACGGTCACAAATGCCAGTTTTTCGAGGCTTACGCCAAGTCCTGCAAGCTGAAACACAGAATAACAGTGGACTGGAGTTCAACGGACGGCTGCTGTAAGATCATCACTCAGTTTTTCTTTATTGAGATCACATTGAAATGATTTACCCCTGCTGTTCCAGGCTCAAACTATTTCTAATCTTACAGACGAGAGGAAGTAGAATTAATTTTTGACTGAAACAGAGTGACTTTGGGTTGAATACACCGTCCACAACCTTAATGCTGGAGTTCATGAAGTCAAAATCTATGTTCAGTATAAGTAAAGTATATTTATCGTATGGTATGCACTTCGATTTCTCCTCGATATTTGGGATTATTAAGCCAAAATTGTATATAATGCATTGGTACAATTATTAAGTCCCCATGTCCTCAAACGAGTCCCTTTTAGGCCCAACGTCCCAATGATGTCAGTCTGTTAGCTGGAGGCAAAACCTGCCTCCCCCCCACAGGGCTGTAGGCTACATAAGAGTCTTAAAATGTGTTTGTCTTGTTGTGTTATTGTGAGCCAGAATAGAAGGAGTCATGACTCAAAACCAGCCACCTCTGATGTAGTCGGTGGAAGACGTTGTATTGTATTAATCCATGTCTTATAAGGACGCGGGCTATACTGTCTGTCCAGATCTGTGCTGATAGTTCTTGCCCTTTGTCTTCTTCCCAAACTTTTTTGTTGTCAGCCAAAGTAAGTGGGTTACTGTTTTGAATGGAAGCATATACCTTGGACATTAGATGCTTCCCATGCAGGTTACGATCTAATAGGTAGTGTATGAAGGTTCAGATTCTGAGGGAGTCAGGAGTGATATAAGCTCCATGAGTGACCAAGTTGGGCCTACTTGGTCAGAAAATGCAGTGATCCAGTATGGGAATCTGGATATGTGTGCTGCCCAGTAATAATGTAGGTCACTAGGTAAACTGAGACACCTTCAGACTGTATACCTTTTGCATATGTGTTATTTTCATGTCATTCATCCTTCATTTGAGAGTGAAGCTCATTTGTCTGTGTGTCTGTCTGTAGCTGCCGAGCCTCGGCCCTGTCTTGACCACTACTGCAGTGAAGACGAGTTCTGCGGCGAGAAGCCAGGTGGAACCCGGTGCTTCTGTCGGGCTTTGTTTGCCTCCAATTACCCAGACACTTTAGGTACAGTGAAACATCTGTGGCATGAGAAACCTCCTGAGAGCTTGTGGTGTTTCTTTAGAGCTGGTTCAGACATCCTTTGAGACCGAATCACAGACGACAGCTACTGAGTATTGACTTATTTAATTGCTAGCTCAAATGAATCAAAGTGAAGTGGTGATGTTTTAACTTCTTTGTCCTGTCGGGTGTTCAGGTGATCCGACTGTCTGCAAGCAGAACTCTGCTACTCTTACTCTGGCAAACTGTCTGCTGGAAGACAAAGGCGTCAACTACAAAGTCTTGCACCTCAACGACAAAGAGTGCAAAGGTGACTTTGATTCCAACAGCCACATGGTGACCTTCTACTTTGACACCAGCAAGAGAACCTGTGGAGCGGAGGTCAAGGTGGGTGCTTTCCTAGGGCTGCGAAATTCTGGAATATGTAAGGTGGAAACTTTCCATGATAGATAATGGGAATAAAATGTAAATAACATCATGTCATAGGCAAACAGAAACAAACCTTTTACCTTTTAGATATTGTACGGCTATCAGCAGGGATTGACCCCCCAAAACTGGCTATTATAAGCCCCATTCACTTTAATTAAATTAGTTGACTCAGTTTACATTGTATTGAACTTGTGACCTATTCTCTCCAAAGTCTTCTCAGGCCTCCATCAGCTTCTCCATGGATTTCCTCCCTGTGTGTTTCCCCTAAAATAAGTTCACTTCTAAAAGGTTCACATTTTATATTGACAATAAATTGAAATCAAGGTTTTTTTCCCAACTTTTTTTTTAAATTTAATTCCCTTAAAAAATTCTAGTAATTTACTGGAAATGTGCTGGCCCATTGCTACTCTGGGTGTACTTTTGAACAAAAGTTTTTCTTTAGTGTAATTCCCTCAAAATGAGTTTCTAATTAGGGTCTGGGCAGCTAAGCTAATCCTAGGTATTCTTCTTCTTCTTTCTTCTTCTTCTTCTTCTTCTTCTTCTTCTTCTTCTTCTTCTTCTTCTTCTTCCGAGGAAATCATACTTCCCATGGGTGAAAACTCACCAAACTTTGCACAAAGGTCCAGTCTCATGCCAGATATCCTCAGCTGTAAACTCAGGCCAGTAGTCCTGATGGTAGCGCTACAGCAAGCATCTAAAGTTCAAAACTTTGAACAACAAATCAACCATACGTGCTACAACTTCACAACTTTCATCAAACTGTAGCCCCAATACTGAAGAAACTTTTGTACATTTAAACCTATTAAAAATTATGAAGTTCATCACTCTGTTTTTTTCAAAAACTGTAAAACTTCTTAAACCTATCTCCTCCCACAATTTTTGCACAATTGACACCAAACTTGCTACAGAGCATCTTCAGACTGTCCTACAAAAACTAGTTTCTCAGATTTTTGATTTATCAAAAATTGAGCCTACAGTGCATCAAAATGTTTGACTGTAAACGGTACTGTAAACATATACATGCAAATTCTTGCTAAATAAATCTTCAATGTTCATGAAAAAAAGACAAAATTCTAGAGTCATGGTAGATGATGTGTGGCAAATTTCAGAATTTTATCTCAAAAACTGAATTTTTGACAGCATTTTGAATTTTGCTCTAATGTGAACAATTGGAGTCAATGTAAAAAATGGTAATTTTAAACATCAGTTTTTCACTTATGGAGCAAATCAATCATTGTTACAAACAAATTACCAACATCTCCATGCTGTCTAGATGCAATATGTGTATTTTCAGATTTTTGTCTTAATAACTGAATTTTTTACAGTGGTTTGAAATCTGCTTGTCCATGCATGGATGGCTGCTAAACCTGCACGTCTGGCTTAGTCAATTTGTGAAGCTACACATGAATTGTCACTGACTAATTAGCTCAGTGAGATAGAAACTGATTCTTAGTCTCAGAGGTTGTGAGTTCAAGCCTCAGCTGATGCAAAAGGCAGATTGTGTTGCTAAATTCCTAAATGTCTTCCAATTCTTCTGCTTGTTGCTCAGAATTGCCTGAAAATGCCTGGACCTGACCCATCGCAGCTATAATTTTTCTATTGAATTGTGATTTTAATATTCTTCACAAAATTCCTATGATTGACTTCCCTTGAAAAAAATATCAGAACTTACTTGAGATGTGTTGACCCTTGCAGCCCTGTGCGGCCCTTCATATATTTTTTTTTTCATGTGTATTTCCCACAAAATGAATTTTCTATTAAAAGTTTCAATTTTTATATTGGATTTTTTTTCTAACCTTTATTTTACAAGGCACAAAAATGGCAGCAGTTTACAAAGCATAATAAGACACACACACATAAAGAAAAAGCACAGACATAACAAAAATGTAATAGTTTTCAACATTTTTGTGATTAACTTTGTACAGGATTTTTTTTTTTTTTTTCCACTGGAAATTCGCTGACGCTTTTGCAACCCTCGGCAAAGGTACAATCTTTATATTAATTTTTTTATTTATTCATCCACGAAATTCCCAAGCTCAACTTCACTTGAAAGTTTTACTGGAAATTTGCTGACCTTTTAAACAAAACATGCCATAAGCCCTAGTACTTTGAGATGTATTTTCCCCGTGCAACCCTAGGAATAGTTTTAAAACTTCCAAAACATGCCATAAGACATTATATTTGTATGTGTATTTTTCCTCCCAAATAATTTTAATATTAAAAGGTACAATCTTTATTTTGAGATTGTGTTATATTTAGTTATTTTTTACAAAAATTTCCTTGGAAAATTTCAGGAGCGAGTCAGTCCCCACAGACCCCCTATGGGGACTGACTCGCTTTTGGGGCCAGCCTCAAGTGGCCATTAGAGGAACTGCAGCTTTTGGTGCTGTATAAGTACTTTGACTTTCTTGTGTCTTCCTTTTATAACTGTCAGGTTTGCAAATGTCACAGGTGAATGTGAAAATAATCTGAACGCTGTGATAAAATAAATACATTTTTCCAGATCTGGAAACACATTTGTGTTCTTGTCACAATACAGGAAGAAGATGGCAAAGTTTCCTTCACCAATGTTATCATGGCAAACGATGGCTCCAATGAAGTCATCGTCCGCCACGACCAAGTACATATCGACTTCTCTTGCTTCTACAAAAAGCCAGAGATCAAGGACGTGACCTTCAAGCTCGCAGACAGGTGTGTGGAGGCCGGCTGAGCTTCATCTGGTTGTTAATGTGCAGCTTGTTGTAGTTCCAGTTTCAGACAGCTTGAGTGTGTGTGTGTGTGTGTGTGTGTGTGTGCTCTGCAGCTCTGTGATCAAGACCATTGAATCTGGAGAGTGGACTTACACACTGGTGATGAATACCTACACCGACGCTCTCCACCTGCACCTCATCGATACAGACACGAAGGTCCAGCTGAACCAGAAGATCTGGGTGGTGCTGAAGACGGAGGGGCTGGAAGACAGCAAGATCGCCCTGGTGACCAAATCCTGCTGGGCAACCAGCGAGCACTCAGCTGATGATGACCCACGATACAACCTCATCACGAATGGGTGAGACTCTGTCAGTGGCTGTAAGGATCAACTGTTGATGCCGCTGATGTCGTCATGTGTGTTTTCCTGTTTCGGAGCAGATGTCCTGATGACTCGACAGTTAAGGTGTACGAAAGCGGACGGGGATTGTCTTCCTCCTTCTCTTTCGACATGTTCCAGTTCACTGGGAAAGATGGCGAGATCTACCTAAACTGCCAAGTGGAGCTGTGCCCCTCAGAGGACAACAACTGTGTTCCGGTAAGAGGAGTGCAGGAAATACTTGTATCCAACATTACATCTGTCACTGGCATTAAAAAAGGCAGAAGACCATGGTGATGCTAGTTAGCCAGTTAGCACATTAAACGCATAATAAAGTATTGAAAGAACAAAGCATATCTACCGTGCACCAATGAACAATACACAAACCATTAGAAAACGTTTCTGCTGAACGAGCTAAGTCCTGTAGGATCTCCCTCCCTCTTGACTTTAGCCCTTTAGGCAAGGCAAGGCAAGTTTATTTGTAGAGCACAATTCATACACAAAGCAATTCAAAGTGCTTTACAGAACAAGAAAATGCATTAAAATCACAATACAAAATAAAAACATAAATAATCATTATAAAATGAACTTTAAAAGAGAAGAGTGCAGATAAGATCCTTTCAGTCATATGCACAGTGAAATAGAGCTGTTTTGAGCCTAGATTTGAACATTGTCAGAGTAGAGGCCTGTCTCACATCTCCAGAAAGACTGTTCCAGATTTTAGCTGCATAAAACTGGAATCCTGATTCCCCATGTTTAGTCCTGACTCTGGGCACCAACAGGAGGCCGGTCCCTGAGGTCCTCAGAGTCCGAGATGGTTCATATGGCACTAACATGTCAGACATGTACTTTAGCCCCGTTTCCACCAATTTCCACAATTCAGTTCAGTTCGGTCCGTTTTTTTTGTGTTTCCACTGTGACAAGTTGTGGATGGTACCAATGGCACCGTTCCATACCGTCCCCATGTTTGGTCCCCCCTCTGCTGGGGTACCTAGCACACAGATCTGGTACTAAAAGGTGGAATGAGTGGATCTTCTATGTATATTAGTTTCAACCGGGTTATGTAAACTGCATATATTCCAATCCTCACTTGGAGAAAAAAAAGCATCGCAAAGTGTAGTTCCCGTGGGCTACAGCAACACTAAACCCCTGAGCTTGCCTGAGAAGGACTAAATGCAGAAAGCTGCTATTTTCAAATATCCCATTGAGAGAGACTCTCACTGCAGCCTGTTCTTTTTGTTCTGAGATCTGAGTACCATGTCTGAGGGGTGACCTTTGGTTCCAAAGGTACGGTATTGAAAGGGGGCTTTTGTTTACTTTCCTCACTTCTGTTTCTCTTCTCGTATGCTGAGCTGAACTGCCAATCAGAGTGCTTCATTCATCAAAAAAAGCCAACAGGGGCTGACGAGGGGCAAAGATGCTCACTGACAGCCCACCGTTGGCTTGGTGTGTCAGGGCCCTAATATGAATCATATCAACGTTTCTAAAAGTGACATCGTATATGAGCTGACTTAGTCATCCAGAGGCAATGGGCACAGTGGAGGACGTGTCACCAAGCTGCAGACCATTGTTCTGGAACGACAAACAGCAAAGGCGATTGTGATTTAGCAACCTGTCGCTACTCTTCCAGCAGCTTTTTAGGAACCAAACATGCAGGCAACTGGTAGCTACTTCTGCAGCTGGAATAGTTCCACAAAAAGCAGTAGTTTTTTACCAAGACATTGCTGAGTTCGTCTGTGGTCTTTGTGCCTAAACCAAACCAAACATTAGCCACAGCATTGTTAGAAGTAACGCACAAATGAAACACATCCAGGGTTGTTCAATACCAATATTTAATCTGGTGATTGGGTTAAAAAAACTCCAACGTTACAAAACATTTCTGTCCTTAAAAGCTGCTGTGGTGTCGTAAGAATATTTCAACGAATTTTAATTTTAAATCAACCTGTTTGAAAATACAGTGAAGAAACAATGAATACGTTTCTGTGTCTTGAAATAACATGTGTATGTCGAACTAAAAGGATACAGTGATGAGCTGAATATTCACAAAGTGTTGACCTTCAAAAAGCCGACACTGTCTGAAGTCTAACACCTGACCATCCTCTCGATCTTACAGGAGTGTGACAACGAAAAAAGGAGGCGTAGATCTTTAAGGTCTAAATATGCAGCTAGAAACTCAGCCCTCATCACTATGGCCTGGAATAAGTAAAGACGGCTCTCCTTCTGATGGACTACACAGTATGTATGTGTTTAATTTGTTTAATTTGGCTATTTTTGGTGCTAAAGATGTAAAGCTTGTCTTGTGGGCGGCGCTAGAATACAGGTCATGAGGTCATTAATATAAAGGGGTTCATACTCTCAGTAGCAGGAATATGATCAGGAAAGTTAACGACAATCTGACCAAACCATGACTCATCACAGTTTTGTCTTCTCAGGTGATTCCTGACTTAAGCTTCGTCCCAATAAAGAGCCTGAAGTCTCAGAAGTTATCGTTGCTGTGAAACAGCGCCAGATAATCTTCATTTGATCCACCTGAGACGGCGTTTATTATCTCTGCAGAATCCGTGGGCTGCTGATTCGATCCACTGATCCATGCATATATAATCTGTGGTGAAATAAATACGAAAATAATCACTGAAGGGTTTAGAGAGTTTTAAATAGTCCTTGCACTACTTCCTGGTGCTGTGGCTTCTTTTAAATTATAGTAGTAAAGTGTGCACTGGGGAAGAGAAATAATCAAAGGCAGTGTTAGAGGAATTTATTTAGTTCTTCCACTACTTCCTGGTACTTTTCTTTTTAAAAATACGCTACCATTTAAAAGTTTGATAATCAATATTGTAACGGAGATGAACTAACATTAGTTACATTCGAGATAGTTTGGGCTCTAAAAAAAGAAGAAGTCCGAAGTCAAGATTAACGAGTACCAGGCATGGATGTATTAAGAGACCGAGATACAGCATTGGCGTCGGGCACCGATTGTTCCTTTTAAAGTTGCTTAGTTGCACACGAAGCCAAAAAAGCTCCATTGCTCTTGTATGAAATTACTCACATGATTGACACTGATTCCGCCAACTTCCGTTGGCTGAGCAGCTGATTTAGCGCAGTGCTAATTTGAATAGGTGTGAAATAATTTAATCTTACGGGTCTTTTAGACTTGTTGGGGGTTGCGACACTTTTAACAACTGTATGCACTGATTTATAGACGCCACTTTTCAAATGTAAGTTTATGAGAAAAAGTATTTTGGGCCCAATGGCATCACATGACGGACCCCGGAAATTGCACTACCACTGATTCACCACCATGAAAATTGTCTTCAAAGCCCAGAGCACTTCCTGGGGGGCCCAAGTCTTTATCTTCAAGTTTCAAGTCGTACTATGTTCGCTAAATGTTTTGTCATTTTAACAAGAGATAAAAATATATCAAGTGTACAAAACAATTATGGATGCTTTTAAAAAATGTAAACGTTACCTTGCTGTTTAGCTAGCGCTAGCTAAGCATTAGCTTGCCAACTATGTTAATATTTGTCTTGTGCGACTTCAAATGTATCCAACACATTTTGCATCCTGCAATTTGTTTATTTGTTGACCACCATATAGTTTTTGTTCGCAAATTAAAATTATCTTTGGTATCATCAGTTCAAAAAGGCGCACAGTAACATAATGTTAGCTCTTCATGGTTCGTCATGAAAGACCATTCAGAAATATAGCATAGTCCTCTCAGACATTAGACTGCACCCAACTATTCCTCCACAGCAGACGATTCCAAACTTTTGAACAGTTATGTATAATGTCTTCTGAAGGGAGCTGGAATAAAAAAAAGTTTCATCATTTATTCATTTGTCTTTCTTCTTTCTTGTTCCATAGCAAAATTATCAGCATCAAAATATATTTGCTTGATCTATATTGGTGTGTGTGTACTTGTATATGCTACATTATGAGGACCTATATGTGTTTTTCACCAACAGAAAGAGGACATTTTGGAAAGTGAGGACATTTATGAATAAATGACCTTTTTTTGTATAGCTCCTTTTAAAACACCGTTACCAAGTGCTTTATGGGACAGATAGAATAGTATACACCATCAAGATAAAAACGGAAATAACATACGTTTAAAAAAAAATACCACCAGAGGTGGTACAAGGTGTCACAATTTTATGAAGTAACTAACTCCCTCCTGTGTGATATGTCTCTTAATGTGAAATTGATTTGGCAAAGGGACCTTGGGGAAGAAATTGATGGTCTCAAATTGTGTCGTTAAATAACAATAGTTGTTGGAAGTGTAAAGCTGAAACGGGAACTTGTAGATAGAGTATTAGAAATTTTAAGTTGTTGGTTTGGTTCGGAAATCCCTTGAAGGGATCGCAAATGCAAACTTCCTCAGTTGATTACTTATAATAGTATGAAAAAAATGTATTACAAGTTTTTAAAAATGTAATGGTTAATGATGCAAATTAGGCATTATCTCATTGAATATGCACTAATTTGCATATGTTTTAGGAAGATAAATCTGAACATCTAATAAAGCCAGGTGCAAAATTCTTTTTTCATTTTGTTTACATATAAGATGAAAAAGAAATGACAGAGGGATTTAAGGATATCTGCTTTTATTACCTAGAAAATAATGAAAAATAAAAAAATACACTGTCCATAGCCTTAAAAAAAATTGATTTTCGCTATATTTTTGGGAATAAAATGTCACATAAATCAGGCTAGGAATGATTTATTAACAAATCCCCGTGTAAATATCTTCAGAATATAGCTAGGTGTGTAACTGGAAAGTTTGGTGTTTGGTGTGCTACAGAGGCTGAGATGTTTGAAGATTTACATTGGGGAATTTAATACATTTCTATTGGAAACAATTCCTCACAAACACAATAAATGTTCAGGCCCTCAGTAATAATAATTTAGTGTATTTAAAGCTCATGAAAATGGATCATTTAATAACATGACAACTGTAGTGACCCAACTAATAAACATGTTGGCTTACACTGCACAATGCTAACTTTTTGGTAAATTACGCAAGTCGACAAAATGTAATAAAATAAATGTCTAAATGTAGAATTTGAATGGTTCCGTTATAGCAGTTTGAAAGAAAACATATTAAAGGAGAAAACTAGCCCAAAATCTCAAAATTGACCACTGCATGAAAAATCAATGTTTTTGCCACGTCTCGCCAAAAACTTCAACTCAAAGCAAAAAAATGCTCCATGTCGTCTCTTTTTTCGTCATCTTTTCTCCCAACGTCCAACTGGATTGGCGGGCCTTCTGTGGTGGTCACGACAACAAGTTTACAGTGGGTAAACAGTGGAGGAGAAACTGGTGGTAGCGGTTGCTGGATACCCAGAGCTATATGGCCTGACGATAGACAGCAGGTTGCAGGTTGTTGTGGAAATGGCCATCATTGAGGAGAAGCTCCTGGGTGAACTGGTAGTACTCCCCGTGATCCAGCCTCTTTTTTAGGGTCTTTACAGGTTGCAAGATGCATTCTGTGTGATTGGGACCTTAGGCCTAGTCCACACGGACCCGTATACTTCTGAAACCAAAGTTTTTCGGGCTCTGGTTTCCCAAAAAAATGGAAAGGCTATTTTAACCAATCAGAAGTCAGAGTCAATACCGGAATAGGGAAGTGCTGAAAATAAAAACAACCCGATCCACAAAACTAGCGCGACCTAATTCAACAGCAGAGGCGCCTGAACGACCAACTACACTACCATGAAAGCAGCGATGGGCCTGCCAACGGAAGTCCGACCTGGCCGGATCCAGAACCTCTGTTGGTAGGCCCGTCGCTGCTTTCGTGGTAGTGTAGATGGGGTTGCTAGCAACAGGAGCAGCCTCCTTCCTTGGTCATTAGGTCAAGCAGCTGGATATGCCATCCAGCACGCTCACAAATAAAGTTAGCACCAGCATGTTTGTGTGGTCTACCATTTCACTAGCTATTTACCGTCGCTCTGACGCCAAACAAAGACAGGAAATAAAATACTGCGGTTATCCTATCTACATGCAAACGCTGGCACCGGAGTCTTCCAAAAACTTCACCCTGGACTCTGGTTTCAAAGAACCACAGTTTTGGTTGCGTGTGGCCAAACAGCCAAATCACATAGAATAATACACAGTTTCGGAAGTACAAGCCTTAGAGTGCAGAAACGTGAGGAGCGTCCCAATGCAAAAACCTTCATTCTCATTAAAAACGGTTACCAAAAACCACCTACAGCTGCTCAAACACCTTCTGTGTGATCAAGGCCTTACATTGGACGTTCTTTTTTAGGTCTGAGGTCAGGTTTCGGCAGCCAAACAAAAGGACCTCAGATTTGGACTTGAGCAGGAGGAAGTTTTGTGACATCCAGGACTTAATATCTGAGACACAAGCCATCACATAGGCGAGATTTGGATCAGTTTGAGGGCCTGTTTAAGGGGCTAAGACTTGGTTTTAAAGGCCCTGACACACCAAGCCGATTGTCGACTGTCTGTCAGTAAAATCATCTTTTCTACAAGGATTACAAACTGCAAAATTGGACACACTGTAGAAGAACATCCTGGTATTTTTGGCACACTGCATTTGACTTACTACGTATTGGGACATACTAAATCTTTTCCTGGCGTACTATACAGTACAGTAGTCTGGGTACTGGAACACTCCTAATGTCTCTCTGCAGTCCTTTGCTTTCCTTTAGCTCCCTCGTGTGGCAGGACTCATCTCCTGCGCTCTGTCTGACAGTAAACAGCTCTGATGTTGTTTATCATCTTTAAATAAAGTGTTACATTTACTGTATGAGGACACAGCAGGCCTACAAGTGGAGAAAATCATGTTCTCTTTATGATAAACTACACAAAACTGTAGATTATATGTTAATATTTTTAAGAAAACAAGAGTAAAGTCTTGTTGAACATGACGTGTCCCTTTTGTCAATAAAGCACAACAGACTGACACAGACAGGTCTGAACCTGAGCAGAGTTCAGGTTAATGATTATAAAACACAACCTGCTGCAGACACACACACATTTCTGTAGAACTGCTTCCTGTTTTCATCTTTAGACATTAAGAACAAAGTTAATTACCACAAAGAGCAGTACTCAGGGCGGGACAGACAGAAGACAACCTCATGTCAAAGTAAGTTACAGGTCAGATAAGGTAAGAGGTGGGCGGTCTGTAGTCCACGCATCAAGCCAGAGAGCTGCAGCAGTGTGGGACAGGAAATGAACTCATATTACAGCTAAAATAAAAGCATGTTTCCATGAACGTATTAAGAGACACAGAGAAAGAAAGAAGACACCAGAGAAGTGACTGAAAAGCTCACACTGTAGCGGGAAATAAATGAAAAATTTCTTTCTGTTATTTTTTTTAAAAGAAAATACGTCACAGTTTGTGATTTGAAAAACCAATGATAATTTCTGTTTTTACATTTTCTGGCATCATTCATTTTTTTCCTCTACAGAATAAATGTTTGATGAAATATCACTATTTTATGTTCAGTTGTTTGGATTTTATTTTATTTTTTCCCCCAACTGATGCATCACGCATGACGTGTCCAGGGACCGTTGAAAATTAACGATAATTTCTGTTTTTACATTTATTGTATGTATAATGTATTTTTTATTTATTTATTTTTCTTTTTTTAAGAAAAAGAACGTTGATTTTGTCTTTTTTTCTTATGGAAGCGTACATGATGTGTTCAAGGACCATTGAAGATTTCAATATCCAACTTTTTTTTAAAGAAAACATTGCTTCCAACGCATGTTACAATTTTGATGAAATATAAATATTTTATGCTCAGATTTTATTATTATTATTATTATTATTATTATTACAGAAGCGCCTCACATGATGTGTCCAAAGACTGTGGGAAATTAGAAAAACTATGATTTTTTTTTTTTACATTTTCTGGCATAAGTTTGGCTGTTTATTCATTTATTTATTTAAAGAAAACATGGCTTAAATACCACTTTTTTATGCTCAGATATTATTATGTCTTTTTTATTTTTTTGCACTTAATGTGTCTAATTTAAAAATAAACAATAAAGTCTGATTTTAGTTTTTTTTTTAAAACAAAACATGCTAAAACTGGCATTAAAATAAATACAAAATACAGCCATATAAAGCTGTATGCGCCTCCCCTGAGCCAAAATTATTAAAAATTATCTTTACATGCCTCACTGTTATTGCACCACCCCCTTTCCTCTCAGAAATAACGAGCAGTCCCTAAAGTATCTACAGTGGTATATGAATACAAAAGCGAAAACTTTAACATTGCTCCTTTAAATGCTTGAGTCAATGACTGTAGTCTGAATCCGACATGTTTTTAAGCCTTCACTGGTTTTATTTTGAAAGTGCTGGCAGGCGGAAGTCCTCCCTGTGATCCAGGCTGACTCGGTCCTGTGTTGATGCCTGAACTGAAGTCGTCTCCTGCACTGGGAAGATGTCTGCAGAGAAAGGAGGAAATACTTTGTGCTTCTTTGTCAACGGGAAAAAGGTACGTCATGCATTTAGTTTATAAACAGTGTGTGGTGCTGGAGCTGCTTTCAGCTGTGAGACAGGAGTTTGTGTTTATTTGTTTATTTTCCTCGCTTTCCTCGAAATGTAATGCTGTTGTTTGTTTTGTTAAAATCTATAATCAAACTAAATCAAACTTAAAACCCTAGGAGGAACTGCAGTGTCATGTTTCATGGTTTTTATTGGTCCCAACACCCTCCTGCGTCACATATGAAAAATTCATGGATGTAGTGGAACATTATGAACTCAAGGTCAAAAGCAAAGTTTCAACATTTTAGTTATACAGTCTGGGTGAGCTGGTGTTAGTATTGGAGGGTCCACGTGCACCTACTCAACATATCTGCTGTTTCTTTACAACAAAACAAATTTAAGATGATACTGTGATGTGATGTGCACCTGTATCTGAGGTGCTGCTACCAAACAGCTTCTCCTATGGGTGCACCTAAACTGGGTATGAATTATTCTGTATGTATTCAGTATCTATGACGTCATCATTTGTTATACAAAAGGCCTTAAGTTAAGATTTTTCTTAAAGTCCTATTTAAGGTTTCCTCAGAATAAAATCTGTTGCACAAAACGCCCTTAGGTTTCCTTCAAATGCTCACTTAAGTATTTATGGATTTCTCCCTGTCTTGGTCTTATACTTAAGGAATCCCTTAGACCGTTGCACAAAAGGCCTTAAGTTAAGATTTTTCTTAAAGTCCTATATAAGGTTTCCTCAGAATAAAATCTGTTGCACAAAACACCCTTCAGTTTCCTTCAAATGCTCACTTAAGTATTTATGGATTTCTCCCTGTCTTGGTCTTATGCTTAAAGAATCCCTCAGACCGTTGCACAATACACTTCAAGTTAAGATTTTTCTTAAAGTCCTAGTTAAGGTTTCCTTAAGATGAAATAGGTTGCACAAAACACCTTCAGTCTTCACCTTGAGGTTTCCTTCAAATGCTCACTTAAGTATTTATGGTTTGCTCCCTGTCTTGGTCTAATATTTGAGGAATCCCTTAGACCATTGCGCAAAACACTTCAGCTTAAGATTTTTCCTGAAGTCCTATTAAAGGTTTCCTCAGAATAAACTCTGTTGCACAAAACACCCTTCAGTCTTCTCCTTCAGGTTTCCTCAAAATACTCACTTAAGTATTTATGGATTTCTCCCTGTCTTGGTCTTATACTTAAGGAATCCCTTAGACCGTTGCGCAAAACACTTCAAGTTAAGATTTTCCTTAAACTCCCATAGGTTTCCTCAGAATAAAATCTGTTGCACAAAACACCCTTTGATCTTCTCATTTAGGTTTCTTTCAAAGGCTCACTTAAGTATTTATGGTTTTCTCCCTGTCTTGGTCTTATACTTAAGGAATCCCTTAGACTGTTGCGCAAAACTCTTCAAGTTAAGATTTTTCTTAACATCCTATTTAAGGTTTCCTCAAAATAAAATCTGTTGCACAAAACACCCTTCAGTCTTCTCCTTAAGGTTTCTTTCAAAGGCTCACTTAAGTATTTATGGTTTTCTCCTTGTCTTGTTCTTACACTTAAGGAATTCCTTAGAGCATTGCACAAAAGGCCTCAAGTTAAGATTTTTTTTCTTAACGTCCTAGTTATGGTTTCGTTAAAATAAAATTGATTGCACAAAACAGCCTTCAGTCTTCTCCTTAAGGTTTCCTTCAAAGGCTCACTTAGGTATTTATGGTTTTCTCCTTGTCTTGGTCTTACACTTAAGGAATCCCATAGACTGTTGCACAAAAGACCTTAGCAACCAAAACAAGGTAAAAACAAAACTTAACTTAACTTAACTCATTAACTAAGGAAACTTTTTAAGGATTCTGTGCAACTGTGTAAGTCCCTCACCTGAGGAGAATTTAAGCCTTAGGTGTCATACTTAAGGTGTTTTGTGCAACCGGTCCCTGGATCTAGAATTATCAGAGAAAAAAACATTAGCACATGTTAGCAGGTCCCAGACGGTGTTGGAGAAACACTGATTTTTAACAGGAAGCTGTTTTATTCAGTGTTCCTACTGGTTTAAATTAAGCTGGTCTGTTTTGGCGAGGAAGAGACCTCTGTGGATAATTCAGCTCCTGGTAAAAACCTCCTGAACAATGAAAACTGAAGGAATTTTAACCAGGAGAAGTTTCAGCTGGTTGTAATATGCAATCCTCACCACTAGATGTCACTAAATCCCCCTAAATCGTGCACATGTCACCTTTTTAAGGAGTAGGTTCATCTTAAGGTTGGGACAGCAGGTCAGCAGTAAATGCCACATTATCTGAAAGCTGAGAACCTGAAGATTTATTGTGTATATATACTGTATATTGTCAGTGTACCAAGGAATGCCATCCCCGGAATACTCTCGGTCTGTAGTTTGTGTCTGTAACGTTTCACGAGGCTGTGATTATCCAAGAGGTCACGATAGGTCATTTTATACAGCGAGGTCATGTTTCAAAAAAATATCTCACTACAGTAAAAGGCTACTGTGGGGGCTAATATCATTACACATGAGTAGAACAACTGGGCTCATTGGATCCACGGGAGTCTAACTTCCTGCTTGTTCCCGAGCTGAGGTCATATTTGAATATTTTGGATCTGATGTGTTTGGAAAACGCCGGGCAAGTGGGGCAAGAAAGAAATGTTATCATGGGTCCTGGAAAAGTCTTTGAAAAGGTGGTGAAATGTTTCTCCTTCTGTTGGAACAGGTCACAGAGAACCATGCAGACCCTGAAACCATGCTGCTGCCCTTCCTCAGAGAGAAACATATCCTTAAGATCAACTTCAACAATCCACTGTCATAAATATGATTGAATTGTATGATGCTGTGAGCGCCACCTACAGGTTTAACAGCTCAGACTGGCTTCTTCCTTGACTTTGACTTCAGTGAGGTTAACTGGAACCAAGTATGGCTGCGGCGGTGGAGGCTGCGGGGCGTGCACGGTCATGTTGTCGCGCTACCAACCTGCCACCAAAACCATCATGTATCCTTTATGGTACAGGTGGTAATCACCTGGTTTGTTTGCCTTGGAGAGGAAGAGGTAAAAACCTCCTGAACAATGAAAGCTGAAATAATTCTAACCAGGAGGAGCTTCAGCTGGTTGCACTCTGCAGCCCTCACCACTAGACACCACTCAGTCTCCCTAATCTCAGACAGGAAATTCCTAAGGTTTCCTCCGTGACGGATGCACAGCTGATTGGCCACACAAATGTCCAAGTCTGCGAAACATTCACTACTATCAGTGTTTATTATTGTGTTTAGTGTTTAACTGGGTGCAACATAGACCGGAAAGTACATTTATTCAGCCGTGAACATGGTTGGTCTGAATGTGAGCTGGGTATCTGCCAGAGTGGTTTGGACATCGACAGATGAGAGTTGACAGGGGTTCTGTTGTGGCGGATTTCAAACCAGTATAACATCTATTTCACTCCTTCAGCACCTCCTGCAGCAGAGGAGGAATTATAAGGATTATAAATTCAAATATACAAGCAAAGTTAAAATAATATGAGTCCCATTGGTTGTTGTAGTAGTTACAGTACTAGTAGTAGGATGACAGGATCTACACTCAAAGCCAGGTAGTAGTAGTTGTTAGCCAAAATGACCTGGGCCAGCACCTGCCCAAACTTGGCATCCTGGAAGAAATACATTGGGCCATGCCCGGTGGCCCAAATCAGCTGAAACCCAGCACTAATGATGCCCCAGAACCGAGCCAGATAAACTTACCTGATTTCGACTGCTGACACTGCCATTGAAAATGACCTGGCCCACATATGGCCCAAATTTGGCATGCTTAAGAAAATGAGTCGGGCCGCATCTGGTTGCCCGACTCAGCTGAGACTCAGCATGAATTACGCCCCAGAATCAGACCAAATAGAATGGCTGGATTTTGCCTGCCGACACTGCCATCACTGGGTTGTCATTAAAATGACTTGGCCCAGCATTGGCCCAAACTTTGCATGCAGGAGAAATGAGTCTGGCTGCATCCGATTGCCAGACTCGGCGGAGAGTTTGCGAGGCATTGGCCCAAATCTGACACGCTGGAAGAAATGAGTCTGGCCACATCTGGTTTCCCGAGTTGGCATGAAGGACGCCTCAGAATCAGACCAAATAAACGGCACTGATTCCGGCTGCTGACACTGCCATCACTGGGCTGTTATCAAAAATAACCTGGTCCAGCATAGTCCCAAATTGGCTCTCCAGAAGACATAAGTCTAGCTGTGTCCAGTTGCTCAGCTCGTCCAAGACTTGGCATGAATGACGCTCCAGAATCAAGGAAGATAAACTGACCCAATTCCAGCTGCAGACGCTGCCATCACTGGGCCATTGCCAAAAATGACCTTGCACAGCATCGGTCCAAACTGCCGTGAATGCCAGAAGAAATATGTCAGGCCGTGTCTGGTTGCCTTACTCTGAACAAATGACCCGATTCCACCCGCCGACACTGCTGTCACTGGGTAGAGGTAATGTCAGTAGTGATGAAGTTTGTACCAATAGTTTGGAAGCTATCACAACATTGCCAGTTGCATCAACAGTAACAGTAAAAGAAATCCATCAGCACACCTTCCTTTCATCATACCATCAGACATCACTCAGCCAACGCCTGCCTCCTGCCAATCTGCCAGCTTCACGGAGCCGCCGTCACCACGGTGGAGGGCATCGGCAGCACCAAGACCAGGATCCACCCTGTGCAGGTCAGTGCTGGGTCACCTTAATACTCGTGAGCGCCTCATGGGCGTCTCAATTGTTTGAAACAAGAAGCTTTTTGCAGCCAGAAGCCTGTTTTCACGAAATCCAGATAATTGTTGGTTTACTATGCAATCACGGTAAGAAAATGTTAATGTTGTAATTTTATAAATTCATTCTCTTGGATTTCGACTTTATTCTCACAGATTTACAACTTTATTCTCGTAAATTTTAGACTTTATTTTCTTGCATTTACGAATTTTTTCTCATAGATTTAAAACTTTTAATATCTTGGATTTATGACTTCATTCTCTTGGATTTCAAATGTATTCTTGTAGATTTAAGACTTGTGTCTCTTGGATTTACGACTTACTTGTGGAATAACAGCTATATTCTCTTCGATTTTGACTTTATTCTCGTAGATTTCCGACTTTATTCTCGTAAATTTAAGATTTTTTTCTCATAAATGTGCGACTTTACCCTCTTGGATTAACAACTTTATTCCCGTTATTTTAAAAATGTGTTCTCTTGGATTTTGACTTAATTCTTGTAGATTTACGAATTCTCGTAAATTTAAGATTTTTTCTCGTAGATGTGTGACTTTATTCTCTTGGATTCATGACTTAGATTTAAGAATTTATTCTCGTAGATTTTAGACTTAATTTTCCTGGATTTACAACTTCATTCTCTTGGATTTCGTCTTTATTCTTGTAGATTTAAGACTTGTTTCTCTTGGATTTATGATTTACTTGTAGAATAACAGCTATATTCTCTTGGACTTTGACTTTATTCTCGTAGATTTATGACTTTACCCTCTTGGATTTACAACTTTCTTCTTGTTATTTTAAAAATGTGTTTTCTTGGATTTTGACTTTATTCTTGTAGATTTACAACTTTATTCTCGTAAATTTAAGACTTTATTCTCTTGGATTCATAACTTAGAATTAAGAATTTATTCTCGTAGATTTTAGACTATATTTTCTTGGATTTACGACTTCATTCTCTTGGATTTTAACTTTATTTTTGTACATTTATGACTTTATTCTCGAAGTCTTTTTTTCTTTTTTTTTTTGTCTTTAACATGGCCCAAACCTTCCTCCGTAGGATTCAAATTAATGCAAGGAAATTTGCTTTTCAGGAGTTCAAGTTTAGTTACCTTCTCTGATATATACAGGCCCTGTTTGCGTGAATCTATTGTTCCCTGTGACAGTAAGACATATGACTGGTCACAACATTGCCAACCTGAGGACGTCCCCTGAGACCTGAGTTTTCCAGGGTGTTGACTGATCAGTCAGTTGCCACCCATTTAGTCAGCCTCAAGTGGCCATTCAAGGAACTGCAGTTGTTTGGTGTCAGTTTGCACACTTGGTGCCTCCATTCCCCAAAGTTTAAGAACAATTTTGAATTCCCTCAGATGCACAGCTCCAACACAACTTCCTGTTTAATGCAAGAACGCAGCTTGCCAAAGAAGAAATTAAAGCCATAAATCAGGCCCTAAACTGTGGATGTTGTGTTCATAGGAGCGGATAGCGAAGGCTCATGGCTCCCAGTGTGGCTTCTGCACTCCAGGGATGGTGATGTCCATGTACTCTCTGCTGAGGAACAAGCCTCAGCCCACCATGGAGGACATCACACAAGCTCTAGCTGGTTTGTTTGCTTGTTTTTTATGAAATCTATTACGTCATCTACTATAAAGTCTAGAACTATGTAACAACGAGAAGTAATAAATGTTTATGGCATGAAACAAATTGCAGTCTTGCTTTTTTGTGTTTTAGTGTGCATATAACAAATTCTTTCTAGTCTTATTCTGGTTATAGTCCAGTTATTTAAATGCATGTGGACACACTGAGTGATTATTAACTAAGTCTTGCACATTGTCCTTACATGCCCTCGTTGTGTGTTGTGGCTTCTCAGGTAATCTGTGTCGCTGCACTGGATATCGTCCAATCGTCGATGGCTGCAGGACCTTCTGTCAGGTACAAAGCTCACCTCTACAACCAAGGAAAGTTACACAGTTAAAAACATAAAAATCAGTGATCTGATTTGCTTATGACCTACTGTACCTTAACCTGTTTGTAGAGCTGGGTATTGTCACGAGGCATGAGTCAAGTTCAAGTTTGTTGACAGTCAGTAAAAGGTACATTTTGTGCATGCACATGCAATGAAATGTATCTCCCCTGGTCCTCCCAGCCCTTAAATGTACAATGCGTAATTTTCTGCCATTAGGGGTCTTTAAATCAGAACAATAAATGGAGCAGTGACATCACTGCGGTCAGTTTTTCCCTGTTAGAATTCCTTTAGTGTTCATTATTCAGGTTTATAGCATGAGCCGAATTACCCGCAGAGGTCTCCTCCTCTTGAAAACAAACAGGCCTATTTAGTCAAACTGATAAAAACACTGAGTAATGCAGTTTCATGTTAAAAATCAGTGATTTTCTGATGCTGTTTGGCATGGCAGGGGCTGGAGCAAAGCTGCCACTAACGTTGCTCAGGTTATTTCTCTGCTAACTTAAGATCCAGACGTTCAGGAGGTTTTTGCCTGGAGCCGATTTACCCCCAGAGGTCTCCTCCTCGTCAAAACAAACAGATCTGTTGAGTCAAACTGGTAAAAACATTGAGTAATGCAGTTTCATGTTAAAAATCAGCGTTTTTCCAATGCTGTTCAGCTTGGCAGGGCCTGGAGCCAATTTGCCGTTAATGTTTGCTCAGCTCATTTCTCTGAAAACGAAAGATCCAGACATTTAGGAGGTGTTTGCCAGGAGCCAAATTACCCCCAGAGGTCTCCTCCTCTCCAAAACAAACAGACCTGTTGATTCAAACTGGTAAAAACACTGAGTAAAGCAGTTTCATGTTAAAAATCAGTGTTTTTCCGATGTTGTTTGGCATCACAGGCGCTAACGTTGCTCAGCTTATTTCTCTGATAACTTAAGATCCAGACATCTGATGACTAAAATCCTTGGGTGTAAAAGTTACATATTAAATCTTTACAATTAAATAAGAATAAATAAAAGACAACAATAAGAAATCCCACAACATTCCAACACTGTAATTTAAAGTGCTTATTGTTCAGTAATCTAACAGGAGTCACAACTGTCTTTGAGGCAGCTTGTTCAAGCTCTGGTCCTCTTTAGGTTTACCTGAGGGAAGGAGAACATATCATGTGCTGGGTGGCTGGTGTCCACAAACAAAAAGACATTCGAGGATAAATGTACTTATTTCATGTAGGCAAAATAAACAGACACAATGATTCAAACCGGTAAAAACACTGAATAAAGCAGTTAGCATTCGGGTTATTTTTAGGTGATAATGCACAAAAGAAAACATACTTATTATATGATATTTCATTTCTGCCAATATATCCCTCTATATCCTACACACTGGAGTTTTAAGGAGAGGTTGTTGTCTTGACACCACAGATCTCTCTCCTCCTCCCTGTTCCTCATTGAGTTTCAGATCTGATGGCAAAACAGAGAACACCATAACAAACATGTTAATGTTATTTAATCCCAACAGGAAGCCAACTGCTGCCAAGCCAATGGATCTGCAGACTGTTGCCTCAACACACAGGAAATCACTGAGGAACCAGAGCATGTGAGTTCAGTTCATTTTCTTTTTAGTCGTTCTTGTGTTACTTTTTTCTTCCGTGTTGTGTGTCAGACATTTTGAGGTTTAGCTGGGTGAGATTTCATCTTTTATTTCACTTCACACACCATTCCTAATGTCACGCCATGGTGTATTTCATTTCTGTGCTTGTTTTCCACCTCTTCATGCTCCCGTAATGTGCCCCAGGGAAAGCCACAGTTGTTTGACAAGGAAGATTTTCTGCCACTGGACCCGACACAGGAGCTCATCTTCCCCCCTGAACTCATTGTAAGTCCCAAGATGTTGTTACATGCAGCAAGACGTTCCTGCACACTGTGTTAACTCACATACGTTTTTCTTTTTACATTTTTCATTGCTTATAACATATTATGCAAAAAAAAAAACCTGTGCTATATTTTGATCATACTCCTCTCGAGGCTAAAACCGATGAATTCTTGATGCTACAAAGTACTTTTAATTGTAATTGCATTATTAAAATGGCACTTCCTCCACAGCTGATGGCAGAAACAGCGAACCCACAAACGCTCACCTTTCATGGGGAGAGGATGAACTGGGTGTCCCCGGCCTCACTGGAGGAGCTGGTCCAGCTCAAGACCAGGAACCCTAAAGCTCCGCTGGTCATGGGAAACACCAACATAGGTCAGCTGTAAAGTTCATTCGCCCAGTTTCTGCTGCTCTTTTCATAAAACTGAAACATTGATTAGAGGTGGGAATTGCCAGAGGACTCACGATACGATATTATCACAATGTTGCGATATTATAGTATTGCGACATAATATATTGCAATTTATTACCTTTTTTCCAACTGAAAATTATTTCCAAAAGACCAAAAGTTGTATTAAAATGTGTATTTGCAAAAATTAAGGATAATTAAAGGTTGATACTTTGCATCTGTGTGTCGATACAATATCGCCACGCAAAATATCGCAATACACTTGCACATGAACATGCACTTCCTTGTGTTGGACACTAGAGGCATCATCTGTATATTGATGGATCTACAGACATCAGCCACATACGTAAGTGGAAATGAGGCGTAAATCCCGTGTCCTCTGATGGTGTTTACCAGTGGCAGCATAAAAAGACTAAACAACAAAGGTCCAAGAATTGAACCCTGGGGAACCCCAGATTTTATAAATGCCCTGTAAATGTCTTTATATACTGGATCTTGTGTGGCATTGAGGTAGTAGCCCCTTTCACACTGCCAGATTTTCTGCGAATGTTGGGCCATTTTGCCAGCAAGCTGCGAGCGTTTAGACACACAGAGCCGGATTGGCGAGTTGATCCGAGGTGCCCAATTTTCCTCCTCGTAGGGTAGACATATTGGAGGAATCCTTTTAGTTTAAACAGACTGAGGCGACCTTCTGCAACAGGAGGAGCTGTTGAAGACTTGTGGGAGGAGCTGTTGATGACGCCCCATGTGTGAGCCACTGGCGGTGGATAAACAGGAAACTGCTGATAGCAGGAATTAGCGAGCAGCTAGTAGCAAGAGGGAAACACAAACCTGACAGACACTGTAAAGATGAGCAACTGGGGAGACAAGGAATTGCGCGCCCTCCTTGTCCTCGCAAACGAAGAGGCCATTAACCGTCAGATGACGGGGACGGTGAAGAACGGGCCGACTTATGAGAGAATCGCTGACTGACAATTCCTATCTAAAAAGGGCTATTGATTGATGAACTTGTCCAACGTAAGGAGCAGTAAAGGAGGCAAAGAAGGGCTATGCACAAGCTTTTACTGGCGTTGTACCCTATATGATGTCACCTGACAAATAAATTGATTGACTGATATACTATTGCTTTAATTATCCCATTTTAATGATACTCAGGTCTTTCTGCTTTTTATTGAAGGTCCAGATATAAAGTTCAAAGGCATCCTGTATCCACTGATCATATCTCCAACCAGAGTCACGGAGCTGTTTGAGGTCACTCAGACACCACAGGGTGGGTAAACCCCCTCAGTAGTTTCCATTTTGATGTGATTTAATCCCACAGACAATCATTCTGCCTGCAAGTGCGAAAGATTTCTGCATTTGTCATCGACAGCCAGGGATTTTTAAACTCCTGTGCAACTTTTTAATATCTGTGACACGTACGAAAAGAAAGTACAACACCAAACGTGTAGCTTTGTTGGTTAACATACTGGCTTGTCTGCAGGTGTTTGGGTAGGAGCGGGCTGCACTCTTACAGAGGTTCGGTCTCATTTGGAGAACCTGGTTCCTCAGGTTACGGAAGAGAAGACTGAACTGTTCAGAGCTCTGATCCAACAGCTGGGGAACGTGGGAAGCCAGCAGATCCGTAACGTTGCTGTAAGCAGACTCCTTTCCAACTCTCCTACAGATGTTTGACTTAAGTTGTTTGAAATATTAGTCCATGGATTTACAAGAATCCAGATGAAATCCTACAGGAAGATTATGTTTATTCTTGCTTTTGCATGTTCAGTCTCTTGGGGGCAACATCATGAGTGCATACCCAAACTCAGACCTGAACCCTGTTTTGGCTGCTGGGAACTGCAAAGTGAACGTTGTTTCGAATGGTAAGTTGATTAGGATATTTTAAAATGTGGATTACAAACTCTGACATCTTATGGGGGTATCTCCGCTGTTGAAAATGTAGATTTATGTCAGACGTGTTTAGTCTTCCTCAGTTCTGATTAACAAACCATTCTGCCTGAATCCACCAGGAGGAAGACGAGAGGTTCCCCTGAATCAAGACTTCTTCGTGAGCTTTGGAAAAACCATCCTGAAGCCAGAGGAGATTGTTCTTTCTGTCTTCATTCCCTTCTCCAGAAAGGTACAAAGATTCTTTCTCAGATTGCTCCCCTTTACAATTTATTGTTGAGGTTTCAAGCCTTAATGCTGCTCAACAAATGTAAGCCCAATTGGCAAGATGGGGGCGCTTTGATTAAGGTGTAAAAATGCAGTTTTGAAAAAGGCCACCCCCCTCACACCATGAGTCCCATTGACTTGAAATTCGACACACAGTGTTCTCTACAAAACAATTCAAGAACCATTGACGTCCGCCTGGCTAAAGCTCATAAAGCATAGGTCTGATTGTGACTAAATTTTCTGTGAATCATAATTGGACCAAGCTTATTAAAAGTTATCGAAAGCTTCTTGATATCTCATTGCATCTTAAAGATACTGCAAACAAGTGCATTGTCCTGGCTCCAATTTTGGCCATAAATCATCCGCAGTTTGTCCGAACGTCACCAAAGTAGGCATTCTGTCCTGTTTAGACCAGTTGATAAAATGGTGAAACATTTACTGTAATTACTTGATGACTACGCTGTCTGCTCTGCAGGGAGAGTTTGTTCGAGCTTTCCGCCAGGCTCCGAGGAAGGAGAGCTCCTTCTCCACAGTGACGACGGGGATGAGAGTGTTTTTCTCAGAGGGGTCCAGAGTGGTTCGGGACGTCAGTATTTACTATGGGGGAATGGGGCCGACCACCGTTAGTGCCACCAAAACCTGCGCAGCTATCACCACAAGGTCAGTTTAGTCTCATCAGTGTTTTAGTTTTGCTGTCCTTTAGATTAGAAGTGGATCAGCAGTATTTTCTTTCACGTAACTTTCTTTAGTTCCTTTATTCCATCTTTAATTTTTCATTCCTTGCTATTCATTTGCTCTCTGCTTCTTGTCTTTTATAATTTCCTAGCTACTGCCTTATTCCGTCTTTATGTTTTCTTTGTGTCCATGTCCGTCCTTTTGTCCTATAAACTTTCCTTTCCTCTCCACCTTCCTTCCTTCTCTCATTCCTTCCTGCCTTCCTTTTTATACTTCCACGCATTGACAGCTGAGGCCGGCAGCATAATGTTTCCGGGTTGTCCGTCTGTCCATCTCATTCTCGTCAACATGATAACTTAAGAATGCCTTGATGGAATTTCCTCACATTTGGTATAAATAGCCACTTGGACTCAACAATGAACTGATTACATTTTAGTGGTCAATGACACTGTGACCTTGCATCCTTCTTATTCTCGTGAACGCAGTAGCTCAAGAACACCTGTAGAAAATTTCTTCAAATTAGGCACAAACGTTCACGTGGAAACTGATTTTGGCGGTCAGTGGTCAAAGTCACTGTGACCCCATTCATCTTATTCTTGTGGATGCGATATCTTAAGAAGGCCGTGAAGGAATTTTCCTCAAATTAGCACAAAAGTTTACTTGGAGTCAAAAATGTACTAACTAGAAGTTGGTTGTCGAAGGTCAAGGTCAGTGATACCTCACAAAACATGTTTTGGCCTTAACTCAAGACATCATTCTCTGGAATATAACATGTCAAGAGCGGCTGAAGGGAATTTCCACCTGGACTCAACGATGAACTGATTACATTTTGGTTGTCAAAGGTCACTGTAACCATCTGTCTGTCTCATTCTCCAGAACCTAATATCTCATGAACACCTTGAGGGAAGTTCCTCAGATTTGGCACAAATGTCCACTTGGACTCAAGGATGAACTGGTGAGAATTTGGTGGTCAGTGGTGAAGGTCACGCTGACCTTGTGTTCATCTTATTATTAGGAACGCAATATCTCAGGGACGCCTTAAGGTAATTATCTCAAATCTGGCACAAAAGCCTGCTTTGACGCAACAATTAACTGATTAGATTTTGGTGGTCAAAGGTCAAGGTCACTGTGACCTCACAAAGCATGTTTTTGGCCATAACTTAGGAATTCTTGTGCTGATTTTGACAAAATATCACACAAATGTCTAACTGGATAGAATAACGAACTGTTGATGTTTTATTTCCAAAAGGTCAAAGGTCAGCTTGACTGTGACATCATAATGTTCTGCGTAAAACTTATTTCTGGCCATTACTCAATGTCAGCGTCGACATTTGGTCAGATACTATATTGGTGACACTCTCTTGAAACTGTGCTGATTTTATAGATCGTCTGTGACTGGTTTGTGGAGGCTTACAACCACAAGGCGGTAATTCTAGTTCCTTACCAACCTCTTCCATTCCTTCTTTTCCTCCTTCCTCTTTCTTTCTTTTCTGTTTCGTCCTTGTGTTTGTTCTGTGTTTCTTCTGTCCACTAGGTAAACTGAAACCAGAAAGCATCTTGATTTTCAGTATAGATAAAATAAAAGCAAACAGGCATTAGCAGCGAGTGTTTCCTTCAGGCCTTGGGATGATGAGACCCTCAGCCAGGCCTATGACGTCCTCCTGGATGAGTTGGTCCTCCCTCCCTCGGCTCCTGGAGGAAAGGTGGAGTTTCGCCGCTCTTTGACTCTCAGCTTCCTCTTCAAATTCTACCTGGAAGTCCTGCAGAAACTCAGGGAAATGGTAGGTGAAGGCACTGATTAAAAATAAAAAGACATTGCATTGTGTTATTTGCCTCAAACGTACATTTTTAGAGACTTACAAAGAGTTTCTGTGCATAGAACGTGATTACAGATGAGCTTCCTGAGAAGATGCCGGTCCATCCTTTACCCAGAGAGATTCAACCCAGCCTGCAGGAGTTCCAGGTCAGAAAATATCAAAGCATTTTCACAGTTTGATGAAACACCCGCTGCAAAAAAAAACTAGCAGTAAACAAGGTTTATTTGCAGGGAAATACCTGACTACCTCTTCTTCTTCTTCTCCAGCATGTGTCAAAGGACCAGAGTGACCAGGACCCAGTGGGGCGCCCCGTCATGCATCGCTCTGCCATCAGCCAGGCCACAGGTGAGGCCGTGTACTGTGATGACATCCCGAGAACGGATGGTGAGCTCTTCCTGGCTCTGGTCACCAGCTCTCGTGCACATGCTAAAATCACGTAAGGAGAAAGGAAGATGATCTCTGAGCCACTTTTTGTTTGACTACACAACCAGTGTTAAATATTTGTTTCATTTAACAGCGGGCTGGATGTGAGCGAGGCTCTGCAGGTTCCCGGTGTTGTCGATGTTATCAGGGCCAAAGATATTCCTGGGCAGAAAGTTCGGAAGATGTTTGGTTATGATGAGGAGCTATTTGCCGAAACCGAGGTAGAGTGTGAGTGCATGCACATCCCTTTTTTATGGTGTGTGTATGTATATGCAAAAGTTTGGGCACCCCTGGTCAGCCCAAAGCATCATCCATCCACCCTCGTGTTTAACAGTTGGACAGGTGTCCCTTCTTTCTCCGAGCATACCTTTGCTCATTGCATCCAAAAAGTTTTATTTTAACTTCATCAGTCTAGTTTCGATGTTCCTTTGCAAACTTCTGACGCTGAATTTTGTGGCACAGGAAAGGTTTTCTTCCGATGACTAGAACAGTGCACCACCACTCCAGAGACTGAGAAATCTTCCTGCAGGTCTTTTGCAGTCAAACGAGGGTTCTGATTTCCCTTTCTAACAGTATTATTTCTGTTGCTGTTCATTCCGACTTAGTTATGGTAAAGACCTTTGAATTTAAGGCTCTGGTGAAAGCTACGTCCCCGTCACCAGTGTCTATAACTGGTTCCTTTGTAGGTGTCCTGCGTCGGCCAGAGGATATGTGCGGTGGTCGCTGATACGAGGGTACACGCTAGACAGGGAGCAGCGGCTGTGAAGATCAGCTATGAGGACCTGCCTGACCCGGTTTTCACCCAAGAGGTCTGTGAAGTCCAGCTGTTACTGTCATTAAACTAATCCAGCACAAGATGCTGTTTTTCAGATACTTGCTCCAGATGTTAAAGGATAACTTCGGTATTTTTTAACTGGGACCCTATTTCCTTGTGTAAATTAGTCAAAGAGACTGATGTGAACAGGTCTGCATTCACAGTGTAGACAGGAGTGTTTGGATCCATTTGTAGCACAACGAGCCAAAACTTCAGTGTGTCCATGTCCGATGAAGATAGTTGATGAAGTGTAGGTCCTCATTTTGAAAGCACTGGTCGGAAATGCCACATTTTTCCACATACATACGGGCAGCAGTCAAATTCAAAAGCCTCATCCATAGTATTGAAATCCAGTGAATAATCTTCCTCACCTATGGTCATGTGCTCCAGGTAGTGACCGAAAGAATGAGATTGTGGATACAAGTGGCCGATATGAGTTTCCTTACAGGTAAGGTCAGAAGCTCGGACTAGAGCCGCTGCTTCTTCGTGACAAAAGGGGTCAGTTGAGGTGGTTCGGGCATCCTTCTGGGTGCCTCCTGTTGGAAGTGTTCCGGGCATGTCCCACTGGAGGGAGGCCTCGGGGCAGACTCAGAACACACTGGAGGGATTACATATCTCATCTGGCCTTTGAACGCCTCGGGCTCCCCCAGGAGGAGCTGGAAAGCGTTGCCGGGGAGAGGGATGTCTAGGGTGCTTTGCTTGGCCTGCTGCCCCCGTGACTTGTGTCTCTTTGACCAGTTTACACAGGGAAACAGGGTTCAGGTTGAAAAATGCCGAAGTTTTCCTTTAAGCGTGCTTGAAAGTTTGGAATTAACACTTTCTGCAAGTAAAATGTGCGCGACTTGACATTGCAGCTTCTTATTGTGTTTCTTTCTGTGACAGGAAGCCATTGAGAGGTCGTCTTTCTTTGAGCCTCAGAGGAGGATTGAGAGAGGAGATGTGACCAAAGCCTTTCAAACTGTTGATCAGGTTCATGAAGGTAAAGTCTGTTTAAGGAATGAGTGAAATTTGGTGACTTTTGTCTCAGACCTGAGACCTGAAAAAAATTGAGTACTATGACTGATCCCATGTATATAAAACAGAACCAGACTTTTTTCGTTCGTCCAATGGTTTTTGTAATCATTTCCTCAGGAGAGTTTCGGATGGGTGGCCAGGAGCATTTCTACATGGAGACCCAGAGCATGCTGGTTGTTCCTGTTGGTGAGGAGAAGGAGTTCAGAGCTTACGTCTCCACCCAGTGGCCGACGTTAACTCAGGTACACAGATACTTTCATAGTAAAGTTATTTCATACTTATTAGATTGATGTGGTCAAAGGTCACTGTGACCTTGCGTCCGTCTTATTCTTGTGAACGTGATATCTCAAGAACACCTCGAGGGATTTTTTTTTTCTTTTCAAATTTGGCACAAACGTCCACTTGGACTCAGTGACAAACTGATCAGATTTTGGCGGTTGAAGGTCACTGTGACCTTGCGTACGTGTCACTCTTATGAACATGATATCTCAAGAACACCTCAAGGGATTTTTTTTTTCTTTTCAAATTTGGCACAAACGTCCACTTGGACTCAGCACCAAACTTATTAGATTGATGTCGTCAAAGGTCACTGTGACCTTGCGTCCATCTTATTCTTGTGAATGTGATATCTCAAGAACACCTTGAGGGATTTTTTTTTCTTTTCAATTGTGCCACAAACGTCCACTTGGACTCAGCGACAAACTGATTATTTTTTGGTGGTCAGAAGTCACTGTGACCTTGTGTCCATCTCATTTTTGTGTACATGATATCTCAAGAACACTTTGAGGGAATTTCCTCAAATTTGGCACAAACGTCCACTTGGACTCAGCGCCAAACTTATTAGATTGATGTGGTCAAAGGTCACTGTGACCTTGTGTCCATCTCATTCTTGTGTACATGATATCTCAAAAACACTTTGGGGAATTTCCTCAAATTTGGCACAAATGTTCACTTGAACTTAACAATAAACTGATTAGATTTTGGTAGTCAAATGTCAAAGGTCCTGTGACCTTGCATCCATCTCATTCTTGTGAACGTGATATCTCAAGAACACCTTGAGGGATTTTTTTTCTTTTCAAATTTGGCACAAACGTCCACTTGGACTCAACGATGAACTGATCAGATTTTGGTGGTTAAAGGTCACTGTGACCTTGCATACGTCTCACTCTTGTGAAAGCGTTATCTCAAGAACACTTTGAGGGAATTTCCTCAAATATGGCACAAATGTCCACTTGGGCTCAGCAGTGAACTGTTTAGATTTTGGTGGTCAAAAGTCACTGTGACCTTGTGTCCATCTCATTCTTGTGTACGTGATATCTCAAGAACACTTTGAGGTAATTTCCTCAAATTTGACACAAATGCTCACTTGAATTTAATGATGAACTGATGAGAGTGTGGTGGTCAAATGTCAAAGGTCCTGTGACCTCACAGTTAAAAAAAAAGTCTTGATTGACTCTGATACTGACCTTTGAGAACAGATGGGGACATCCTTTGTAAATATGTTCTAAGATTTCTATTCATTTCTTCAATAAAGAGACAGAAGAGAGTTCATGATGCATCATCATCTCATGAACGTGTTATTTTTAGACTGACATTGATCATAAAATGTTGATAGCTTTTCATTAACATCACTACCATTGCTGAAAGAGAAATCAGAGGTGAGGTGGATTGTTGTCGTTTGCTTTGTCTCATTTTCCTGACTTCAGACCGCAATAGCGGAGACCCTGGGCATCCCGTCCAACAGGGTCACCTGTCACATCAAAAGGATAGGCGGAGCTTTTGGCGGAAAGATCATTACAACTGCGACACTGGCTTCCATTACCTCTGTGGCTGCATGGAAGTAAGTCACAGTGAATTAAACTACAACAAACAGGATCAGAAATTTCTTGTCAATTTCAAAAGTGATCAGTGAGTACAGAAAACATTCACAGTGACATGATGGGAATCAAAGCAAAGCAGGAGATGTTGTGAGTTCTTCTTTTTCTGTTTAGGACCAATCGTGCAGTGCGCTGTGTCCTGGAGCGAGGAGAGGACATGTTGATCACGGGAGGCCGTCACCCTGTCCTGGCAAAATACAAAGTACACACTTTGGCTTTCATTTCAGCAAGGTTCTCAAGAAAAATCTTTCAATCAGACCTCGGGGTTCGAGGCTCTGCAAAGGTTCCCAAGATAAACCCGAAAAATTATCCTAGATGAATAAATACTGGATACTTTGTCTTTTCCTTAAAACTGAACCATTTGAGAAGGGAATGCTGCATCACTCTGAAATGCTTAACGCGAAGGCCATAATTGTCATGGCGGCTAACATTCAAACAGTGCTTCAAATTTTGGCACAAACGTCCACTTTGAGTCAAGGATCAACTGATTACGTTTTGGTGGTTGAGGTCAAGGTCACTGTGACCTTGCATTCATCTCTTTCTTGAGAATGTGATACCTCAAGAACAACTTGAGGGAACTTTTT
The DNA here is from genome assembly GCF_011397635.1 of Epinephelus fuscoguttatus. Lineage (NCBI taxonomy): Eukaryota > Metazoa > Chordata > Actinopteri > Perciformes > Serranidae > Epinephelus > Epinephelus fuscoguttatus. Next base: position 3,259,938 of record NC_064775.1, read on the forward strand.
CAAATTTGGCACAAACGTCTACTTGGACTCAAAGATGAACTGAGCAGATTCTGGTGGTCAAAGGTCACTAAAACCTCACGTCTGTCTCATTCACATGACTGCAATATCTTAAGAGGACTTGAGGGTTTTTTTTTTTTTTCAAATGTCGCACAAACGTCTACTTATAGTCAAACTTGAAGGTCACTATTACTTTGCATACGTCTTATTCTTGAGAACATAATATCTCAAGAACACCTTTTGGGGGATTTCCTCAAATTTGGCACAAACGCAGGCATGAATTGATTAGCATTTGGTGGTCAAATGTCAAGGTCACTCTGATCTTGCATCCATCTTATTATCGGGAACACAATATCTCAGGAACACCTAGAGGGAATTTCCTTAAATTTGGCACAAACAACCTCTTGAAGTCAACAATGAACTAATTAGGTTTTGGCGATCATAGTTCAAAGATCAAGGTTACTGTGACCTCTTCTGGCTCATTCTCATGAACTTGATATCTCAAGAACAGCTTGAGGGAATTTCCTCAAATTTGGCACAAACGTCCACTTGGAATCAAGGATAAACTGATTAGTATTTGTTAGTCAAAGGTCAAGGTTAGTGTGACCTCACAAAAAAGGGTATTGGCTATAATTCAAGGATTCATATGCTAAATATGACAAAATTTCACATTTTATTGCTGATCCAAACTTTTGTTTTACTGCTCTAAGAAATCCTGTTTGCTGTTTGTTTCAGGTCGGTTTCATGAATGACGGAAGGATTGTTGCTGCAGATATCCAATACTACACCAACGCTGGCTACACTGTGGATGAATCTATTCTGGTTGGTTCAAGCGATTATGTTTATTATGAAGTTCTAAAGAGAAAAAGTGTCATGTAATCATGGATTTCTTTTCTTCTTGCAGGTGGTAGAAAAAATTCTGCTTCACTTCGACAATGCCTACAACATCCCCAACCTGAGAGGCCATGGTGCTGCCTGCAGGACCAACTTGCCTTCCAACACCGCCTTCAGGGGCTTTGGCGTGCCACAGAGCCTCATGGTCATGGAGATCATGATCAACGACGTGGCAATGGTGCTGGGACGCCCAGCAGACCAGGTTGTATTCCATCTCACCAAAGAGATTCCAAAAACTAGAAGTAGCAGACACTGGTCGATATCTTATTTTTAACAAGTACTAAATACGGTGTAACTTATTTCTGTTTTCAAATTCTTCATTCAGATTCGGGAGATCAACATGTACAAGGGGCCGTCAGTCACTCACTACAAGTTTGAGTTCGACCCGGAGAACATGCTGCGCTGCTGGGAGGAATGTAAAGGGAAGTCTGACTACAGCGCCCGCCGCAGAGCTGTGGACCAGTTTAACCAGCAGAACCGCTGGAAGAAGAGAGGGATGGCCATCATCCCCATTAAATATGGGATTGCATTTGGGGAGAGCTTCTTAAATCAGGTCTGTGGAATTCAGTTTTGTTTTGCTCAACCCTTTAGCCATGCCATGAAAATGTTTTCCCACCTATACTGGCTGAGTGTACGTTTTTGTAGGGATTTAAACACAAATGCAGCTCAGACGTATGTTTAGATTTTCAGACTTGGTTGCCTTAAAGCTGGGGTAGGCAGAATTCTGGAGAAAGCTGCTAGCCACCCGACTGTCTTTCCGCCTCACTCCCCGCCTTTGTGGACTTGTTAGTAGAGAAGGGATCAGACAGCAGCTCAGGAGACAATACAGAATAGCAACCCCCCCCCAGCACTGGATGTCACAGCAGGCTGGTGGTAGACAGCAGCGTCAGGTCTAACCTGTGGGAGCAACAGAATGTTTGCTGATCCAGTGGGGAGTTGGGGCTGTCCGGTCCCTTTGAGCTAGGGTTTGTGCTGACTGGATTCAGGTTGCTGTGGCTGCTGACTGGGGGTTTGTCTCTGGAGCTGGCGTCCGCTCTCCTCCCGGCAAAGTAGTCCACAATGGCAGGGAGCAAGGCGGAGAGACAGGAGGATGGCTCGCAAATTTTAGCTCTACAGTGAAAAAAGATTAAATAAATTGATGTATGGGAAACACTGGTTACTGTATGAAGCAGCTGCAATTGCTCGTGGTTGTCTATTGGTGATTGCACTTTGGTTTTCACAGGAAATGTACAGTTTCTGCTCGTTAGATGCATAAAGTCTTTTTCAAAATAAACTTACGAAGTCGGTAAAACACCTCGTACTTGCATTGATTTTCTTGTGCAACAGAAGCAGGTGGTCACGTTTAGAAACAAAAATCATGGTTTTGCTCAACATTCATACAGGAAGCAAACACCAGGCTCCTGGGTGAAAGTCCGGTGTTTCTTGGGCCCATCTACATCAAGTAGCGACTTTCCAGCCCCTTAAGTTACGTTGTTTTCTAGTGGCATTTCAAACTGACGACGTCCGGTGGTGTTATAAACTGGTGAATCATACTGCTGAGAAGGGATGGCTTTTCTTGTCAGTGTCTGATGTGGACGTCACCAACCAAGCGGCGGTATTTGACGACTTTGTAGTGAGAACAGTTGTTTTCTCAGCCCACTAGAATTACAATATACTTAAAGTTTATCATGGGATTTTTGCCCAGTGACCCCAAAATAAAACTGCCTATCCCAGCGTTAAGATAACGGAGATGTTAATGTTAGTCTATTCAACGAACTTGACAAGTCCACCTGGTGCCACATTGCTAGTTGTCTTTTTTAAAAAACATTTAAAATTAACTCTGATGGTGGTTGTGTGCTTGTTTTTGTGTGTTAAAGGCCGGAGCTCTGGTCCACATCTATAAAGACGGCTCTGTCCTGGTCACTCATGGTGGGACGGAGATGGGTCAGGGACTCCACACTAAAATCCAACAGGTACTGTAAAGAAGCAGGAAGTCAGTGTCCACTGGCCTCCACAGTACATCCCATTACAGGCTGCTCCACCTGTTGGTGAGGGATGTTCACAGACTGCTGATAAATGTGTGAATGTTCCATAAATGAACAAACATTACAAACATATATTTATACATTTGACCTTTGGCTTTCAGCATAGGCCCTAAGAAAAGCAGAGAGGCCCCAGAACAGAGCCATACCGGCAAATATAATACTGCAAATGGAAATAAAGTTTTCCTTGACTAGAGTGGTCCTGACTGAATGTAAATTTAGACATTTAGACAATAGTTTTCTGGATAAAATTCTAATAGTTTTCATGCGTTTTGTTAACAAACATAAAGAACATTGTTGGTACCATCCTTTCAGCTCCAGGTTTGTTTCCTGTTTGCTGTTAGGTGGCGAGTCGGGAGCTCCACATCCCACACTCTAAGATCTACATCAGCGAAACCAGCACCAACACTGTTCCTAACACCTGCCCCTCTGCTGCCTCCTTCGGAACTGACGCCAACGGCATGGCGGTCAAGGTGAAGTCCATTCCTGCATTTAATGTTGGTTCTTTTTAAGCATTAAGCTATTCTTTGTATCAGAATTATTATTATTAGTAGTAGTAGTTTTATTATTATTATTATTAGTTATTTATGTGTTTATTTATTATGTCATTTGTGAAAAGTAAAGTACACAAACAGAAAAATGTATGTGGTTTTCATTGGTCAAAGGTCAAGGTCACTGTGACCTTGTATGTCTCATTCTTGTGAATGCGGTAGCTCAAGAATGCCTTGAGGGAATTTCCTAAAATTTGGTACAAACGTGGACTTGAGGATGAACTGATTAGATTTTGGTGGTCAAGGGTGAAAGGTCAAGGTCACCATAACCTCGCATCTGTCTCATTCTTGTGAACGTGATTATTTCAAGAACAGACTGAGGGAATTTATTGAAGTGTGGTACAAATGTTCACTTGGACTTGAGGATGAACTGGATGAGGATGATTTTGGTGTCCAAAGGTAACTGTAACCTCACGTCTGTTTAATTTTCATGAATCTCAAGAAGACTTGTGGGATTTTTATTCAAATTTGGCTCGAACGTCCACTTAACAGTCAGCGATTAACTGATTATATTTTGGTGGTCAGACATGTCAATGTGACCTTGCATCTGTCTCATTCATGTGAACACAACATCTCAAGAATACCTAAAGGGAATTTCTTTAAATTTGGCACAAATGTCAACTTTGACTGAAGAATAAACTGAATTAAACTGAAAATCTTTTGGCCATAACTCAAGAATTCATACACTAATTATGACAAAACTTCCCACAAATGTCTAACAGAATAAAACGATGCAGTGATGACATTTTATATCCAAAAGGTCAAAGGTCAGCTTGACCGTGACATCATCGTGTTTTAACGTCATATCTCAGGAACAGAAGGGGAGACATTTGGTCAGATACTGAATTGGTGACTCTAATCTTGAAACTGTGCTGATTGTATAGATCTTCTGTGTGTGAAGCATCCATGTTTTCACTGACATGAATGGAGACTGTCAGAGAAACTTTAAACTTGGGCGGTAATTCTAGTTTTAATTGGACATTTGAAAAAATCTCACCTACGTACTGCAGTACTCCAAAGCACCCCTAGGGGTACCCATACTCCCATTTGAGAAACACTGACACAGGGCATGTGTGCATGAGTGTGTGTTTACTTGTTAATGATAAAGAAGAGACAAAAGAGAAAGGAAATATTCCAAAAAAAATGCATAACAATCATAGTAAATAACAGTAAATATACTTATATATATTTTACAAGAGGTATTGAAGTTATAATAGTTTGGTATGTGTCAGTAGACCATTGTAATGTTTTTGTTTTTTTAATTGGTGTTGTTGTGGTATATTCTTCCTTCTGGCAGACTTCTTTATTGGTTATTTATATTTTTGATTAATTTATTTTTCTGTCATTTTACTGTTTTTATAGCTGTTTATTTTTCCTCAGACATTGCTGATTTATTTTTTATGTGGACTTTTTCATCATTTTATTGTGGTCGTTTTATATTTTATATCCTTCTTGCCCATATTAACGTGAATTCAGGGCATTGCTGGAAAAGAAAAAAGAAAAGTAATGAAAAAATAGATTAATTAAAAACTAGAATAGTAGTAATAATAAATTAAGAATAAAACTTGCAGGTAATATTTTTATTTGTGTCTCCATCAGATTGCCTGCCAGACTCTGTACCAGCGCCTGGAGCCGATCAGGCAGAAGGACCCCAAAGGATCATGGGAGAGTTGGGTATGATTTGATAAGAAAGGAAAACCTAAAGTCTCTGGGATTGCATAATAAAATTGGAAACTGAATAATTTCTTTAATCTGCACTCAGATCACGGCAGCGTTTTTTGAGAAAATCAGTTTATCGGCGACTGGATTCTACAGGTACAGCAGAAATCTGTTAGATTTAATGTGTCGATGTACGAAGTGACGCTGACAGCTCCCCATGTGTCCTCAGAGGTCCAGACCTCTACATGGACTGGGACAAGATGGAGGGACAGCCGTACGCCTACTTCACATACGGAGCATGCTGCTGTGAAGTGGAGCTGGACTGCCTCACAGGAGACTACAGGGTGTGAACTGAACCTTTGTACCTCAACATCAGCCGTCTCACTGAGTGAGATCTTTACAATCTGACAGAACTGTGTTGGTTTTTGTCTCGCAGACAGTGAGGACGGACCTTGTGGTGGACATTGGTAGAAGTGTGAACCCCTCAGTGGACATCGGCCAGGTGAGTCTCGTCTGTTGTGACTTGTAAAAGCAGAAAAAGGAAAAAATCTGATACCTTGTGATCTCCGTAACACACTGATTTCACACTAATTACAGGGAAAATGGAGACGGGAATTTTACCTACGAATTGGGACGCCACTTCATGCAAATTAGCGCAACAGACGCGTATCGTCGACGTAGGCATAGAGAACTCTGTAGATATTCATGTTGGCTACATTGTGAATTATCAGTTTTCAAGCATTCATATTCACTCACTCACTAACTCAACGAAACGTAACACATTCCGACATATTTTGGAATTTTTGCATGCTTATTTGCGAAAATAGCACTTACAATTGTGCGTCTTTTTTCTCATGGAGGCTGCCATCTTCCTGGAAAACTCGCCTGGCTGGATAGTTTGGCACTACATCCTGGGAAATTCAATCTTCCCCTCAGTTGAGATGGGTTCGTAAGTGTGCATCGCACGGCCCTTCAAATTAAGCGGGGATTTAAAGGGCTGAAAAGCACTTCCCTTAAGTTTGGGACACCCTAGCCCTTCGCGAGAACACTCAAAAACAAGGGCTAGGGCCAATTGTGAGGGGAAGTGTGAGTGTTAGGACGGACCCTTATGTCTGCCGTTCAACGGTAAGTGAAACATCCTTACCAGCCTGTCGCTCATGCGGCATTTGAAGATAGCACAGTCGTTCTCGGCTTTCAATGTCCGATAGTCCACCACTAACATTTTTTCGTCTGGTCTGGTCTGGTCTCGTCTCGTCTCATCTCGTCTTGTCAACAAAAATGAAGCCTAGATTTCATCTCAGTCATTCTCGGCTTTCAATGTCCGATAGTCCACCACTAACATTTTTTCGTCTCGTCTCGTGTTGTCTCATCTTGTCAACAAAAATGAAGCCTACATTTCATCTCAGTTTTCATTATCAAGATCTATTTTTAGCTTGTCATCGTCTCATTTTCGCCATGGAAAAAAGGTCATTGACGAAGGATTTTCACCATAGTTTTCATCAATTAAAAATGAACGCTGCAACAATCAATTGTTGATATATTGTTTTCTGGTTCTTCCTTAAAAGCTCACATAAATGAGGGTGTTCTGTCTCAGAGCATTGAGCGTGATATGATTATCAAAGTAACTGCCAATTACTTTTCTGCCAAGAAGTCGTTGCAGCCATGGCCGGAGGCGCTATGTCTTCAGGTTGTCCATCCCTACGTATTTAAGTCACATCCTTGTGAACACGATATCTCCCTTACTTTCTCCCTCCCCTCCTTTCCTTTCTCCTCACTCCGTCCCTCAGATTGAAGGAGCGTTCATGCAGGGTTTGGGTCTCTACACTCTGGAGGAGTTGAAGTTTTCCCCCTCTGGGCTCCTGTACACTCGAGGTCCGTCTCAGTATAAGATCCCTGCACTCTGCGACCTGCCGCTTCGCTTCAACGTCTACCTGCTGTCAGACTCTTTCAACCCCCACGCCATCTACTCCTCAAAGGTCAGAGGTCACGATGTACACCTCAGTTTTCTAGAATCTCTGAAGGATTATAACTATAATATTTGTCCCTGCAGGGTATTGGAGAGCCCGTCCTCTTCCTGGGCAGTTCAGTGTTCTTTGCCATTAAAGACGCCGTGGCTGCAGCCCGCTCCGAGTCCGGTTTAGCCGGCCCCTTTCCCTTGGACAGCCCTGCGACACCAGAGAGGGCCTGTCTGGCTTGTTGCTCCCCATTCACTCAGAAGGTAAAAATGCTGAAATACTCGTGTTCTTTTTACAACTTGTTTGTTTTTTTTGAGGTTTTTTTTTAAGGCTCATCACAAGAATGCTTGAGCAGATTGGGACCTGGGAATTTTAGCAGAGCCCAGGTGATGTCCTCAAAGTGTATGTTTTATTCCACAAACGATCCAAAAATCCACAGACGTTAAGGTTTTTATCGTGTATCACGATGAAAAGCATCAAATTGTCACATTTAAGATGCATGAAACCAGCAAAATACCAAAACGATTATTCGGTTATCAAAGGAGTTGCCAAATGTTTGCCAGCTCAAATGATTTTTTGTAGATATTACTGATGCTAAAAGTCATAAAAGTTTATTTAATACAGTGTGAAAGTAATTGTTGCCTTAACCCTTTGAACGCTGGAGCAACATCACTTTTTTGTGCTGCTTTCAGAGGCCTTTTCAACTGTTTACACCTTTGAGCCTTCAGCAAATCGGTGCGATTTCTTTCAGAAACATAGGGGAAAAGGAAATAAGCAACTTGGGAAGAAATGTCCCACAAATTGCAAAAAAAAAATAATAGAATTTTTTTTTTTTTTTTTTTTTTTTTTAAAAAGCTCAGGAAGCTATTTTAAATAATGTTACAGAATTATTATGATTTTTAAGCATTTTTTTTCCAGGTCAGGATTAACTTTCTTTATTTCTTTCCATTTTTTAAAAATTATTTTCTTGTTTTTAAATTTAATTTTTTTATTTTTAAATGTAGTTTTTAATTTCTTTTTTTTCTTGCTATTTTTTTGGTTCGTTTCTTCTTTCATTGCTCATTGCCTTCTTATGTCTTTGAAAGAAACCAAGTCACTTTGCTGAGGTTTCAGTGGGTAAAGTATGTGTCGTCAGTGTCCGTTACAGAGCATATTAAAGTGATTACTAATTAATTAATAATTTTTTATTGTTTTATTTTGTCTCCAGATTCCAGCCAGCAAACCAGGATCTTTCAAACCGTGGGCCTTAAACATCTAAAACTCAATCTCAACTGTTTTTTGTTTGTTTGTTTTGCTTTTTTAATCAATCTAAATCTAAACTGACTGTGATCTAAATGTAACGACAATGAAGTCAAACTGAAATTTTACGAATACTCTTTAAACTTTCGTTACATGTATATTTTTAATAAACAAACAGACTTGAAGGGTAAGTGTGGTATTTTATTTTTAACCTGGACCCCATAACGACTGATGGAGGTAACAATGTTTGAGTGAAAGCTCTGCAGCTGGCAGCAGGAAACAGGCTGCAATGTAACCACATGGAGCATGTCCACACGGTCAAGTGTTTGTTTTTGCCACGGACAGGCTCAGATTGTTTATGATTGTTAAGTGTCTGACAACATTATGGAAAGGATCCCGACAGAGATAGACCTTTGTGATAAAGAGTAAGATCCTTTTTGTTTAACCAGAAACAGCCTCAAAGTCCTGGAGAAGTTATGTAATTAGTGAAAACCATCGAAAGTTTTGGGAAAGTCATGGAAATTTTGTTGTGTAAAGAAATTGTCACAGTAATCTTGTTTTGCTAGAGCTCTCTTCATGTATGGTAGCTACCTGAATTTATGTTTGACTAAAGTTTTAATCTGTTTATAATTATTTAAATGGAGTCTGGTGGGTTTGGTGATGGTGATTTCAGGGCTGTTTCTGGTTAAACAAAAAGGGTCTTACTCTTTAACAAAAGGTCTATCTCTGTAGGGATTCTTTCATAATGTTGTTGGACATTTTTACTAACAATCTGAGCCTGTCAGTGACAAAAACACTTTAAGAGGATGTACACTGATGATGCAAGCATGCTGTTACCCTGCAGCCTGTTTCAGCAGCGCTCTCACTCAATACTGGAACATTTTCAAAAATGAGTAGTAGCTTAGGTAGAAAAGAGGGTCCAGGTTTAAAGAATAATACCAAAGTTACCCTTTACTTCATATTTTCCTACGCTCTTGCTCTTATCCTACAGGATCACTGTTTCACCAATAGAAGAATAAATGATTGAGCAGTTATTGAATGCATTAAATAAACCCAGTGTTTCCTCTGTATTCATTCAGTCGCAGAACACAACCACAACAAACTCAACCATCACAGAGTAGATATACTTTATTAACCCTGGAAACCTGGAGCGACATTCCTTTTCTTGTGCTGCCTTTAGATGCCTTTCGCAAGTATTTAAACCTTTGAATCCTGAGCACACTGGTGCAATTTCTTTCAGAAACATGGGGAATAAAATGTAACGAGCGCTTAAAAAATAGATTGTGAAATTTTATTTTTTTTTAAAGCTAGGGAAAAACTATATTTATAATTGATATTATTATTACATGTAAAAGTTATGTTGCAGAATAATTGTATTTTTAAATTATTATTATTTTAGATATTTTTATTATATTTTTTATTATATATTTTTTCAGAATTATTGTATTTTTTTATTCTTTTATAATTATTCATTTATTTTATCTGTATGGGTCATTTCTTTGTATGTTTGTTTTTAACAAACATACAAAGTCTGTCTGTCTGTCTGTCTGTCTGTCTGTCTTTTTTTCCTTGTTTTTAATTTTCTTTTTTTACTAATTTTTTGGGGTAATTTTTTTCTTTTGTTGCTCATTGTCTTCTTCCCATGTTTGTAAAATAAATCAAGCCAATTTTCTCAGGTTACAAAGGGTTAATCCAACAACGAAAATGACACATGCAAAAACAGTACTTATGCAACTGTCGTCTGATCTGGCATGCCAAGGTTGAATCCAAATGTCCGGACTTCACCACACTTGCAGACTATCAGACTTTGCGGGTAAATTCCTGGGAGTCTAGGAGTGCTAAGGGCTGTCCAAATCCATACTACAGTTACACAACTAAATCTTTATCTGGCATTCTGAATAGTATGGTAGTATGGGTACTGGAACACGCAGAAGGTCTAGTGTACAACCAATAGAGGGCACTCAAGTAATAGTCTGGGCAAAGTGAACACCGCTCTCCCAGGTGAAAGTCAGTGGTTGTTGGATCCATCAACCACCATCCCTCCCGCCCTGCTTGGACTTTTGCTGCATTAAGTTTTGTTCTTGTCCTGCCGCGTTTCCCCCTGACACTGGCAAGCACTGTTAAACTGTCAACTGCTATTGTTAAAGGACGGCTTTCTTTGTCAACATCTGACACCCCAAGTCCCTGTTCAAGCGCCGGATTTCAACAACTTCAGAGTGAGAACGGGTTGGTTAATTCCACTACGGAAGAGACTTGATGATCACTGAAATCAGGAAAGGAAAAAAGTGGATATATCGGTATCGGTCAAATGAGTTGTTGTATTTCAGAAACTTTACTGGTGCAGCCTGTTATTGATATTATATGACTGGCGACAAACATCCTGAGAATGCTCTCAGAGAGCTCCTAAAATGAATTCTAGAGACAGAAACTGAAACCCTAATGAGGAGGTGTGGTTCACTGCGTTAGCAGAAGCGATGCATTCTTTTAAAAGGTGTGATTGGTTGTCCTATTGTGAGCAATAAATGGATTAAAAATTGGTTAATTAGCAGCTAATCCAGTACAGTTTGGAATTTGTAAATTGATTTGATGTGATGATTAGATTTGATCTGATAAGATAACAAATATACAGAATGAACACATATCTGCTGTTTTGGGATGCAAAGGTCATATTTTACACTACATTACATTAATCTTTCTCTTCTCTTCATCTTTGTTGTCCTCCCGGGTCAGGCTTTTTATCTGCCTTTGGGGAGAGGAGATTTGTTTTACTGCCAAAATTACATCATTTATCACAGTTAGAAAACATAAATTATCATTGGATTCTCTGTCACGCTTCTGTCAGAATAAAAACATAACCAGATCTGAGCTTAAAATAGTCATATCTCATCTTTATTCTACATCTCATTTGAAGTTACGCGAAAAATAAACCGCTTGCACAAACTAACCAGCATGCAAGACAAGAGTGACAAAAAAAACAGAGTAAATTAAAAAATAATAATAATGAAAAATTATCTGATAAATTTATGATGGTTGTGCATTCTCCTGCCAGTCAGTCAGAAAAATATCTGTAGCTTTTGGAAGGGTCAAAATAAAAATTAAATTAAATTAACTTTTAACTTTCAAACATGAAGGGGTAAGTCTAAATAATTAAATAAAAAAAATAAATAAATAAAAATAAAAAAGGAAAAAATATCTGTAATTCTAAGAAGGGTCACAATAAAAATTAATTATTAAAAGAATTAAATAAAAATAATAATAAAATAGAATAAATTAAATTAAATTATGGTTTTTTTTTTAAAAAAATGAAGTCGCTCTCCTCTGATAAGTAAGGAACAGTCCTTTAGTTGATGCAGTTGTGACCCAATACTTAAATCAATAAATCAAACTGCATTTTTTGAATTTTGAAATTTCCGATGTTCCTTGGATACGTCAAGCGTAAAGAAACATTTTGTCTTTGATTTTCATCTTTCAAACATGAAGGTGTAAGTTTAAGATAAATAATTAAATAAATGTATATATATATATATATATATATATATTTTTTTTTTTGAGAGTAAAAATATCTGTAGTTCTAAGGGTCAAAGTAAAGATTAATTATTTAAAAAAAAAAAATAGAATAAAAACAAAAAAATAGAATAAAATGAAATAAAATAAAAATAAAAATGAGATTAAATTAAATTATGTTTTTTGTTTTAAAAAAATGAAGTCACTCTCCAGCCACCCCTCTCCTCTATACGTGTATTTTGTATATAGTTTACTGCCAAAATTAACCATTTATCACAGCCAGCAACTGTAAAAACAGAAATTATTGTTGGATTTTGAAATTTCCAATGTTCCTTGGATACGTCAAGCGCAAAGAAACATTTTGTCTGTGATTTTTAACTTTCAAACATGAAGGGATAAGTTTAAGATGAATAATTAAATTTAAAAAAAAAATAAAAAAGGAAAAATATCTGTAGCTTTAGGAAGGGTTAAAATAAAATAAATTATTAAAAGAATGAAATAAAATTAAAATTAAATAATTAAATTAAGTAAAACTGTTCTGTCATTAGTGGCAAAAAGCCCAAAACAATAATTTAAATAAATAAATAAATAAATAAATAACGTCACACCCTCCTGCGATAAGTTGGGAACGGTCCCTTAGATGACGCAGTTGTGACGTAATACTTAAATCAATCTGCGTTTTAACAGTAACAAATTAACGGAATAAATATGTAGTAATATAGCTGTAAAATGCCGCGCTATAAATACTGTATTTGTCCTTAAAATAATCAAAGATAAAAAATAAATACTATTTTTATTTTTTTGTGAATCGGAAAGCCCCTTTAAATCGCGCATGCGCAGCGGGCGGAGCCTGCGGAAGTCCTGACGGGAAGGTCTTTTTGTTTGGGCCGCTGAAAGAGTCGACAGTCTTACTTTGATTCCCCTGGTTACAACCGTTTTTTATCTGCATTAATTTCGGTGAGTACCCGCATTTCCACCTCCTCGGCGTCGCCTCGCAGCTGAACTTCACCGTAAAGACGCTGAAGTGTCGTGTTAGACAGCGGAAAACAACGTTATTGCTCGGAAATGTTGCCTTCACGGGCGCTGCTCCGGGGCGATTTTCCTGAAGTTAGCTTTAGCCTCTGTTTAGCTCACATACCTCAAGACTGCCTCGATGTTTGCTCAAAGTTTAGGGTGACATTTCGGCAGGAAGTTGCGTGTTACGGCAGAGCAGCATCTCGTGGTTAGTTTCGGTGTGTAACTTTTGGGTTCAAACCGTAAATTAAACAAGTACGGTTAGCTAGCTAGCTAACGGGCCCGGCTAACAGCGCAGGATCAGCGCATGGTGAGGGCCGGAGTTAGCTAATGCTAACCTACAATTAGCCGGCTGTAATCTGGACAATCCCTCTTTATATCCGAGCTGTTGCTTCCCAAAAAACAACCAAAGTATTTCTGCTTCAGGTTCACACTTGTGGTGTAGCTTGTGATCATCCTGATTAATCACAGCCACCAACACGCGCCAGCTCCTTTGTACCACCTCGGACTGTCTTTTGTCTTCATTTGCGTTTGGAGGCTAATTGTTAAAACGCCCACGTGTAATTTGGCACTGGTGACAAAATCTGATTATACACGAAGCCAACACTATATTACTGTGTGTGTGTATTTAGACTATTTAAAATGACACTCAAGTAAATAAAAGCACCTGATGTCCCAGCCATGGCATGCTGAAAACTAACGTGTAAAGAGTAAACCTGGAGTTATTGTACATTTTATCACATGAAAAACAAACAATGTATGTCATCTTCACCCTGTCTGTGGCACTGTGACACAAGCCCATTGCTCTCTGTACTGGATGCCTCACACTTGCTCTTGTGAATTGATACCAAACCTTATTTTTAGGGGGTTTAATTTCTTCTACTTTTAATTTTCCTGGGAACATATGCTTTAAAAATTTTGACACGAGCCAACCTGCTTGTGATGTAAGTTCTCCTTGAATAGCAGAGGCAAGATATAGTGTAGTTGACGCCTCACAGGGACGACAAAAAACATCTATGTTTATAATTTTCACAGGAGTTGTTGTAGGCAGCCATTTTGTTTTTCAAAATAGTTCTCCATTTAAATAAAATACTAACTTGTAAACTATAATTCTTGCTTCATTTTGATTTAGAAGTGCTGCAGAGTTGGCATGCCATGGTTGCGACACATCCAATAGCAATATTATTTAATACATTTATTGATAATAAAATAGAAAGCTCACCAGTAGGTGAGCAGCATTCCTGCCTTTTTGGAAACCAGTAAGTGAAGCAGGAGACTCTGGGATATGGTAACCACTTTATGCCTGATTAAATAATAAGCGTGCACAGTTGCATCTGCCATACTTTGCACCATGAATAAATAATACATACATTAAAAGTATTTTATTTCATGTCTCGTATGCATTATATGATTTTAGTTCCACGACAGAAGAGGCTTGATGATCACTAAAAATAAGTGGGGGAAAAAGTGGATATATGGACATTGGTTTTCGGCCAAATATGTTACATATCTGCAAAAAATCCAATATCATGCATCCCTAATAATTTTGTAACAGTTGTCGTGAGCAGCCATTTTATTTTTCAAAGTTGCTTGGAGTTCCTTTAAGCAGAATTCTTGTCTAATTTTGATTTAGAAGGGCTGCCACATCCAATGGCAATATTATTTATGAATTTATTACCAAAATGAAAGTTTACCAGCACGTAAGCAGCATTCACACCTTTACAGAAACAAGGAAGTGAAGCATGAGTCCTTTTGATACAGTTAAATCACGTTATACCTGATTAAATTATGTTGTGGAAATCTGAGGAAGCAGACAAAAGTCGAGGACAAACTTTAAAGGGCCAGCTTTTTCACAAAGATTTTGAAAACGTTTTTTAAAAGTTAAAAATAGTGGAGCAAGTTCAGAAGTTTAAAAAAGTCAAAGATCGAGATATTATAAATTGTGTTTATTTTATGTTCACTGTAAAAGCAAACTATTTGTTTGGACTGCCTTGAATTTTTTAGTTGACTGAATTTGAAAAGACATGTTGAATAATTACAGAATTACATCAACTTCTTAAATTCAGTCAACTTAAAATTTTAAGGCCGTCCAGACACTACAGATCTATTTCACGTTTAGAAAATAATAAGTTGTTTTTTACTGTGTATATAAATCACCCCAGAAATGTTAAGTTATAATTTTAAGGCATTTTTTGGCAGGAAAATAAACTACAGATGTTCATGAAGAGAAAGGTCACCCAGTGTGACATGTGTAATCATTTTGGGACAACAATGGAGCTCTGCACAGACGATACTAATTACAGGCGTCAGTCATTTGGTTGGTGTTGGTCTTTTCACGTGATATTTTTCTGTCAATATCAGCGGCTCAGGTACATATTCAGCCACAAGCTTCAAGTGTTGTCGTCAGACTTGTTGCTCACCCAAGTCGACCCAAACCCTGGCAGCATAAAACATAATTACAGGGAGCGCTGTGTACTGCTGAGGCGCCTGAACGTGTCTGCACAGCTTGAATAAACATTAACTGTCTGTGTTTTGTCCTTTTTGTCAGGGTGTCTTTTATGAGTAATCAAAAGCAGCAAAAGCCAACGCTAACAGGCCAGCGTTTCAAAACGAGGAAAAGAGGTTTGTGTTTATCGCTGCCGCTGGTGCTGCTTTGTGGTTTCTGCTTTGCATGTCTAACAACAATATCCAAATCTTGATTTTTGGGAGCGTTTTTGTTCTGAGTCCAACTTTTGTGTGTTTCTCCACAGATGAAAAGGAGAGGTTTGACCCTACTCAGTTTCAAGAAAGTATCGTACAAGGCTTGAATCAAACTGGCACTGATTTGGAAGCGGTTGCAAAGTTCCTTGATGCCTCTGGCGCTAAGCTTGACTACCGCCGATATGCAGAGACACTCTTTGACATCCTGGTGGCCGGCGGAATGCTGGGTGAGTTGCGCCGGGAGATGCATTATTCACGTGTGCATGTTTTTCCCCTCAAGTCTCAACATTCATGCAGATCATAGCTTGTTTCTAGTCGAGCACAGACGTGATACGTTTGCTAGCAGGTGTACCTGAAGTGCTCTTGGCATGCATTTTGGATTATTGCGCAATATAAATGTCAGGGAAACATTTGTGTGTGAACAAACACTAGCAGGAAGTGGACGGTCCGAGTTTTAAAGCAGGAAGCTCCTGTGTTGACTTGTATTTGTATCCTCTCCCCTGCAGCCCCAGGCGGGACTCTATCTGACGACATGACCCGCACAGAGTTCTGCCTCTTCACGGCACAAGAAGACCTGGAGACAATGCAAGCATACGCTCAGGTACAAAGCATGTTTGTACCTGTTTAATAGCACTTATTAAATATCAGCAATCAGTGATCCACATCTGATGCAACCGTCTTTCTTCAGTACAGATATGACAAAAACAAATCCTAACTGAACGTGTTTTTTCTCCCCCTCAAAAACAGGTTTTTAACAAGCTGATCAGGCGTTACAAGTACCTGGAGAAGGGTTTCGAAGAGGAGATCAAGAAGGTGACTCTTTTTTTTTTTTTCCTACAGGCTCAGACTGGTATTTGAAAACAATTTTTAACTTCTTGTGCTGGTTGGGCATGTCTCTAAAATGGGGTGTGTGTCATATTTGGCCCTGATCAGACAGAGCGCGTTTTAGCAGCCTCAGGCAGCTTTTTTGCAGAGACAACCTGAACACCTCCAGCAGAAAAAATCTCCAACTCAAAGTGGAAAAAGATCCCAGTTACTGGTGTGCTTCCAAATGTACAATCAGACAAATTGTGAGGCAGGGCTGCAAGACACCGCCTCAGTTACTTTCTAATGTTTACCAACCATAATTAGGCCCAGATTGTTAAACTGTCCTCGACTCATAAAATACGCTAACAGTCATCCAAGATGTGACGTCTCATTCTGAGGGTCTCATGCACCCACATAGATCTTTGTTTCCCTCTCACCCTCAGTCAGAACCACAGCAGATACCCCCTGCTTGTCAATTCTTCGTGCAGATTGTAAGGTACAGATCTGTGATTTGGGCGGTCAAACTTTTGAGGACAGGTGAGTCGGTGGTTACCTTGCAAAGGTTGTGAAAAGATGCCCCAAAAAGCACTTTGTATGATTGTGTTAGGCTTCAACGAATAAAGGCAGTGCGGTTCGCCTCGCGTTCGCTCTGTCCAGGCCCTCCGGGATAATGCAATCGCAACAATAATGCAAATTCAGCCCAGTGGTTATTAACAGGTTTAATGGAGTCGAGCCAGTTTGGTGTCGGATGTTGACCACTCTCGCAGGAAAACCTGACAACTAGGGATGAGATCACCTTGTGCTGTGTTGGCTTGTGCTAACCAGGCAGGAGAGCGGCTCACGGAGACGATCCTTAAGCGCTGCGTCGAACGTCGGGAATCAACGTGGGGCAGCAATCAATTACAAAAAGGCACCTCCAGCTGCTGAAATACTTTGTATGATCAGGACCTTAATGCTCATATCTAGAAGTTCTGAACTAATTTTGCAGTTTTCACTTCTACCTCCAATTTCATAGCCAAAAAAGGGGCATTGCAACGTGCATTGAATTTTTTAGAAAAGCTGCTTTAAAATTAGGCGACCCAGCCCTCAAAATGCTGGAGTGACTGTTTGTCTGTTTAATGTGCAGTAAATTAAATTTTTCTGTGTAACATAATTTTTGTCATTATCAGCAGTTAAATGTTTTAATCTTCTGTTAATGTAACAAAGACGTGCTTTGTGAAATAGATAATTTGCCAGCTGTAAAACAGTGAAGTTGAAGCTAAAGCCCACAGGGTGGTAGACGCTATGAATTTGCCTCTAATCTGTATTTGTGTTTTCTTCTTGTCTTCTGCAGTTGCTGCTGTTTCTAAAGGGGTTCACTGAGTCTGAGCGCAACAAACTGGCCATGCTGACCGGCATCCTGCTGGCCAACGGCAACATATCAGCCTCCATCCTTAACAGCCTCTTCAACGAGAACCTCGTCAAAGAGGGTGAGCCAGAACGCTTGAGATCATGCTCCCAAAATGTCACTGCTGGGTTTGTATTCAGTGAGAGCGCAACAGGAACCCAACTTGTCTTGTCTTGTTTGTGTTTAGGAGTATCTGCAGCCTTCGCTGTCAAGCTGTTCAAGTCATGGATCAATGAGAAGGACATCAACTCTGTTGCTGCCAGTCTCCGCAAAGTCGGCATGGACAACAGGCTGATGGTACGTAAACCGTTTGTACATAGTTACTCCAGAGTTTCATCCAGCTCTTGTATTCACGTCCTCTAACCTGACATCTGCGCCCCACAGGAACTCTTTCCTGCCAACAAACGGAGCTGCGAGCATTTTTCTAAGTACTTTACTGACGCCGGGCTGAAGGAGCTGTCAGACTTCGCCCGCAACCAGCAATCCATCGGCGCCCGCAAGGAGCTGCAGAAGGAGCTCCAGGAGCAGATGTCCCGCGGTGACCCTCAGAAGGAGGTGAGGTTAATGTTCGGGTTGACCACTTCCTCTTTTCTCTGGGATTGGAAAAGAAAGACACAGCCGCACTGCTGCATTTTCAAATTGGTCTCAGCTGAAAATGAGCCTGTCAGATGTCAGTCGGTGCAGGTGAAGGTCTGAATGTCATTGTTCCTCTTTAATAACAGCTGTCTATGCTTTGCAAACGTCCTCAATATTGACCCCCCTGTTGTCATGTTGCATAATGTCAGTGTTTGTGACTGACGCAGTAGCTACAATACAGTCCAGTAACAACAACGGCGGCGACACAATGAATCACAAAGTTGAAAACAAATTAGCAGCTTGCCGGTGTTACTGGAGACTGTTACTGCCTCGACTACAACTGCAGTATTTTCTCACCCAGCTGTGTCTCTCTCCACGTTGGCTCAGATTATCGCCTTCACCAAAGAGGAGATGAAAAAGGCCAACCTCTCCGAGCAGGCCATGATCTGCATCATCTGGACCAGCGTGATGAGCTCCGTGGAGTGGAACAAGAAGGAAGAGCTGGTGACCGAACAAGCCATCAAACACTTGAAGGTATGCCGCACTGCTGAGCTGTTTATACGCACGTCCTGGAAGTGGTTTAAGTGTCCTGAATGCAGTTAAATAAAGCACTGAAATGGAGTAAACCGTCAGACACAGTTGATAAAACAAAAGTGAAAATATGCTCGTGTTGATTCACAAGGAGTGGGTAATAAATCGTGAACCTTGGCGCAGTGACTGCAGGTTCTGGCATGTCTGAGGGTGAAATACAGTTTGTCTTCAGTGATACATTAGCTCTGTTCCCTTTTTCAGTTATTTACTTTATTTTCCTGATACATTAAAGGTCCTGCAGATGTTTTGTTTAACTTTGGAATCGTTGAAAGCTGAAAGAAATACCTAAATAGTCCATGACCGAGTAGAGTGGTCTTTTCTTTCTTACTTGACAGTCAAGTCAAATTTATTTATAAAGCACATTTAAAAACAACCCAAGCTGACCAAAGTGCTGTACAGTTAAAAATGAATGAAAGAGATACAAGTGAAGTAAAATAATAAACAGAACAAAAACGCAACCAACATAGATCAAGGCACAAATAAACAACATCAGGAGGACTCAAAAGCTTTAGTAAAAAGGAACGTTTTAAACCTTGATTTAAGAGTCGATGGAGGGGGCAAGTCCGACGCGAGGTTTGATAAGAGTGGACAGGTTGCCAAGACTGTCGGATATCAGGTTGATGTTGTCAGAGGGGCCAAAGAGAATAATTTCGGATTTAGCTTCATTTAGTTGAAGGAAGTTTACCACTATCCAGGACTTTATTTCATTGATGCAGTTGAAGATATTTGGCCTGTTTCCACTGAAGTTCCTGTTACTATGTGGGGGGCAGGAACTTTACAGGAATGTCCCCTTGCTCGGCCCTCTCAACTGCCGTGTCTCCACTGAGAGGGCGGAGTGGGAAGAAGGTTCCTATAAAGTTACCTGGCTTTGGATGTGACAAAAATTCTGGCTATTTTGTCGCTTTCTGTTGAAGTCACATCCCACCTTGAGTATATCCAATCAGCACCAAGTAAACCCCAAACCCCACCCAGGAGTTTTTCGGGGCTTTTCTGAGTACCTACTCCGAGGCAGGGGCTGTCGTTAGGGGGTGTTTCCTGCGGTGGCGACACGCACCAACGGCCCCGGCCATGTAAAATTACCCCAAAGTTCCTGCAGTGGAAACGGGCCTCTTGGTGAGTTTGGATTGAGGGGAAGATAGAGCTGGGTGTCATCAGCATAGCAGTGGAAAGAGATGTCATATTTTTGAATGATTCGACCGAGGGGAAGCATGTAGCTGGAGAAAAGAATGGGACCTAGGATGGAACCTTGCGGGACCCCGCAGGAGAGAGTAGCTGGGCGAAGAGCAGAGTGTGCCTATGTTTATGGAGAAGGTTCTATTGTTGAAGTAGGATGTGAACCAGTCTGTATTTATGGGTACACCCACAAAACATCAGAGTCTTATGCCAAGGGGAAGAACAAGCTCTCTGCATGTCAAATGAACTTTAAAATAATGGGAAAGGCAGCAATTAGCATTCACTCCCGGGTCGAATATTTAGGCGGTCGTCATGGTTATGTATCGGCACTAAGATCACACAATGAGTCTGCATCGTTAAACGAGCACCTTGCAAGCTATGGAAAATGAGAAAATGGAGGTGAAAAGTTGAAAAGCGTAATGGAATAACACCAATTACTTGAGGTGATTAAAACCAGTGACTGGAAATGTTTAGGAAGCAAACTGCTCCGAATGTCGAAGGTGTTTCTAGCGTGGTAAAACGGGGATCAGGTCGGTGGAGCCACAAGCACAGACGGTATCGTCAGGGTCATTTTCACTGCTCATTGTGAACTGACATCAAATACGTTTACTTGGGAAGAGTATATTTTCACTTTTGGTTTGTATTTCCATCGCGAGTCTTAAATTTAATATAAAGTGGTATTAGAAGATCTTAACTTGAACTTGTTCGTACCTGTTTTACTATACAGGCCTGTTGGAGCCTGAGTGACTGGATTTAGGAGTACTCTTATCAAACTTATTTCATTCCAGTCTGTTTGACACTGAAGTAGCAGAGCTCAGTGTTGAGGGCTTGTGGGAAGTTTTCTTACATCACAAGTGTTTGTACTGTTGACGTGATTGTCACTGAAGGTGTGAAGCAGCAAGCAGAGACAGGAACAAGAACAACCAAACTCTCAAACAAAACTGTAGTCGTGTGAAGAGCTGCTTGATCCTCCTGTTAATCAGCACCAACAAGCTTTTACGACATGTCCCCCCATTTCCGCAGCAATACAGCCTTCTGCTGAAAGCCTTCACCTCCCAGGGTCTGTCCGAGCTCAGCCTGCTGCTGAAGATCCAGGAGTACTGCTACGACAACATCCACTTCATGAAGGCCTTTCAGAAGATCGTGGTGCTCCTCTACAAAGGTCGGTGTGGCGTCCGTGCCCAGTAATCTCACGCCAACCATCCACTGACAGTGTCTGGTTTTGTTTTGACACTCTGCTTCTCCCTGTAACAGCGGACGTATTGAGTGAAGAGGCCATACTGAAGTGGTACACCGATGCCCACGTTGCCAAGGGGAAGAGCGTTTTCCTCGAGCAGATGAAGAAATTCGTCGAGTGGCTGAAGAACGCCGAGGAAGGTAAAAAAAAACAAAAAACAAAAAAACACCCCACCCCCCCTTCACCCTGAGGCAGCGAACCTCTCACGGCAGATGTTTCTGACATGTCGTAGCAGGAAGGATGTTCATCATCATCATGACTGATCTTACCCGCGTTTTCTCTCTGCAGAGTCGGAGTCAGACGAAGAGGAGACGGACTAAATCCACCGCCAGATGAGCTTTTCTTACCCCTCCCTTTTTCTTTTTTCAATAAGTAGCAGCAGGAGCAGTAGAATGTCTTTTTCCCGTCTTTCTCTTCTACCTCCTGTTACTTCTTTTTCCCCAAACACACACACACACACAACCTTCCACCACTCCAAAACATAATTTAAACGATTAAAAAAAAGGGCTCAGTCCTTTCTCGTAACATGTTTGGGTGTCGCGAAAACGATGAATACTCCCCCTCTTCTTCTTTTTTTTTTGTTTTTTTTAATTATTATTATTGTTGTACTTCCTGCTGTAATTTGGATACAAAACATTCCGCGTGATCTTGATGGCCGCTGCTCGTTGAATCAGAAACAGGATTCGAGTTTTTGCCAGGCCGATGAAAATGCAGTTTTGCCAACATTTTTTTTTCTTCTTCTCCCCTTTTTGACCTTTTTTTTTTTTTTTTAAATTCTGCCCAGCTCATGTTTTGGCTCCTGTCGGGTCTTAAACTTCGCCTCCTTTCTTGACTTTCGGGTAAACATGTACCGCGTGTCGAGATCACTCTGGTCAGTCCGTCGGGAGACACGCCCCCCTGTAAGATGCCTCGCCAGCTAACTGATTATTATTGGTTTCTACTTTCTTTAATCTGATATAAACCGATTGACTTTTTTATGAAAATAAAGATTATTGAAATGGTACAAATGTCTTCTTCTGCTATTTTTTAAAGTGTTTGCTTCCTAACTTCACTCTTCATTATGATGCAAGACTTAAAGGCTATAATATTTCTTGTTGTGTGGGAATTAAGTGCATTAAACAAACTCTTTAATGTTCTAAAGCGGGATTTATACTTACACGGCAGACCCTACGCAATTGTGAGCATTTATAAGTTGATTTTAAACACACATTAAACACACATTAAACATGGCTTAATAGAGACAATTTCAAACACAAGAACATAAATCAGCTTCACTATAACTCGCAGCATTCACAGACAAACACTTGTCTTTATCTGGACACATTTTCCCCACAAATACAACATGCTAACGTTATTAGCACAAGTCTATGGCATTTTACATTGTATAAATTAGCTTAGCAGCTAGCAAACTTTTCCTCTACTCATATAAAACCAGGGACAACAGCGACATTTAACAAAGGTAAAGTTACATAATTCAGCTCCACTCCAGCTCACAAGGTTCACTGACAAAACAACTGTCTTATACTAAACACGTTTTCCAAACAAATACAACATGCTAACGTTATTAGCACAAGCCTGTGGCATTTTGCATTGTATAAATTAGCCTAGCAGCTAGCAGAGATTTCCTCTGCTCATATGAAGCCAGGATAAATCACACACAAGACTTAAATGATATTTTTGTGGAGGATTTATTGTCTTCACAATTTATTGTTTCTTATCTGTGAAATTAAAGTAAATCGAAGCTTTGTTTCCACTGAGGGAAATGGTTTCAGCTTACAGAGACAGACAGGAGGTCTGCGTCACTGATGTGTAGTTATGTCTGGGAGGTGCACGCTCGTAGCTACAGCGTCGATTCAACGCAGAAGTCTGCATAACTTTACTAAAAGAGGCACTTTTTTGAAAATATGTTGCTGCAAACTGAAGATAAAAGATCCAAACTTTATATTTTGGCACTTAAAACCCACTTGTGATATATCTGTGCCACACAAATGTGAGGAAAAACTGTTTTCTGGTGTGAAAGGATTGTAATTTTAATGGAGTAAAATGTCATGAAATCTGAAACACATTTCTGCCAGGAAAAAGGAGAAAATTGGCATTTAACCAAATAAAACTATGGCTTTATGTCCAACATATGATTCACAATTATTTAGTGAATTAAAGTGTGTATGTACGGTTAATAACTGTTATAGTTTTGACTTGAAGGAATACTTCAACCCCCCAAATGACATGCTGCGACTCCCCACTCTTCCCTCTCCCAAGGAATGCTCGTTACACAGTATTTTAACAGAAATATATAGATATATAATCCCTCCAGCGTGTTCTGGGTCTGCCCCGGGGCCTCCTACCAGTGCCTGGAACATCTCCAACAGGAGGATCCTGATCAGATGTTGAACCACATTAACTGACCCCTTTCGACGTGAAGGAGCAGCGGCTCGACTCCGAGCTTCCTCCAGATGCCTGAGCTCTTTGCCCTATCTCTAAGGCTGGGCCCAGACACTGAATGGAGGGAACTCATTTCGACCACTTGTATCCAGGATGGTCCAAGAATCAGCACCTTAACGTGGTCCCCGTGATCCTGGGAGCTGTGTTGTCCGGGGCTAACAGCCCCTGGTAGGGTCTCCCAAGGCAAAGTGGTCCCAGGGGAGGGACCAGACCAAGGGCGATTCAAGAAGACGTTGATGAAACAGCATATTCGGACTTTGAGGACCTCGGGAGGAAACTCGGCTGATACAGTTGTGGTGTTGTTGAATGTGGACCCCTGTGACTTCAATTCGTCAAGGCTTTCCTCAGTTCTTGGATTCTCCACAAATTCAAGGTAACATGGGCTGAGTACTTCAATTAGAAATGAACACTTGGGGGGTGAAGCTTCCTCAACAAGCTTGTGGTCCTTAAAACCTTTTAGTATCCTGAGTTTTATGCCGATCTCAACGTCCTGAATCTCAGCAACTTTTCCAACACAAGAAAAACCAGTTTGATTTTCTCTCACTTTTATTTGTATTGTACAAAAATACATTTCTCTTCAAGCAGCTTCTCAATATCTGCGATGTGCAAAGGACACAATAGTCAGGCATTCAAGTACATTTTCTACAGTCATGTTACACATTCGATTTAGAGGTAGGCCTTCATATTGAAAACAGGTCTGAGGTAGTGTGCAACGTTTTCATCCATATGTGCTGTATAGTCAATATCAAGGGATCCAGCTGATTGTAGAAAGATTATGTATGTTCTCCAGATTAGTGCAGAAGGTAGCCTAATGCACTGCGTGTGCCGTGTGCACACAATACGTCGCAGTTTTGTGCTTTTTTTAAAGTGATACAGAGATTGTGCAACAATGCAAAAGTAAACATTTCACCACACTGCAAGTAAATTCATCGAAACAGTTTGGATTCAGGCCCAAAGACAGACAAAGGGTTATAGTTACGTTGTATTCACATCAAGTGCGCTTGAACGCTAGAATATTTTGTGTTGACTCGCGTCATATGCATGTGAAATCGCTGAATCCATGAGTGAACTTCCGCTGATACGTCCTCAGAATCATGCGTCCCCGGATTCACGAATTGGTTTTCGAAGTTCAGATTTTTCAACTCTCGCGACGTGAAATCGCGCTACTTGCTTCACGACTCACGTCACGTCCATCACCACCCAACAGAAAGTCGCATCTAATTGCGTCTTCCCATTGACTTTACATGTGATTAACTCACGCAAATTGTTCTATTTGCCCCCAATGTGAACACATTAAAGATCTAGTGTGGCGGATTTAGTGACATCTAGTGTCGAAGTTTCAGATTGCAACCAACCGAAACTTCTCCAGTGTGCCAAGCGTTGCCAGTTGCCGATACAAAAACACGAATGGCCCTATCTAGAGTCAGTGTTTGATTTGTCCGTTCTGGGCTACTGTAGAAACAACACGGAAGGCCTGCTACGTTTGTAGCTATCAACAGCTCATGCAGTTAGTTTCAGTTGATCACAAACTAATGAAAGCATAGTTGTGAATGTTCCATTTCTGCCAATATACCCCTTGAATCCTCCACACTGGACCTTTTAAAGTAGTGTCCCATTCAGATTGATAATTTTCCAATTGCATCTTAAAATTTTGAGACAAGCCCCGACACACCAAGCCGATGGTCGGCCGTTGACCCGTCGGTGAGCGTCTGTCGGCCTACTTTTTGCGGTGTGTCCCGCACCATTGGCACTTTGGCATCTGCGGCTTTTCGGCCGATTGAGCATGTTGAATCGGTGGCGGAGCTTGTTGGTGAGAGAGATCACTCTGATTGGCTGTTCAGGTTTTATTTCCTCGCCCCTGTAGCGAGTGAATCTGCCTGTAGTGAAACCGGGGCTAACCGGGGCTAACCAGCTGCCCCACAGACCTGCTGCTTGAAGCAGCTGCTTGAAGCAGCAGGTCTGTGCGGCAGCTGAGTGAAGTGGAGCCTGAGGAGGAAACACCGGGACCGTCTGGATGTAATAGTCCGTGGAGGTGCTGCGGTGCTCGGCTGCACAGATAGGAAGCCCCTCGGCTGACAGGATGTACCACTCTCTCACTCCGCTCTCTCACGCAGGCGCAGAACGTACGTGCTACTTGGCTGTCGGACGTAGTCCGTGTAGTGTGTTCAAATGCAACTGACACAGGGCGACGTGAGGCGACGTGAGGCGACGTAGACGATGCAACAGTTGGCTTTCGTCGCCACTAGTTCTTTGATGTCGGTTTGGTGTGGCCGCACCTTAAAGGGTAGCGCTTCAGGTTAAAACTTTCCTCAGTCACCATTATAGAAATCCCAAATGCCTGATTTCCTCCAGTGCATCAAGGCAGCAATCTTTTCTAGAAAAGAAAATAGTCAAAAGAAGGAAATATCAGGCCTTGATTAATGTCGTCGAAATCCAGTCAAATGGCTCTGATTCCAAACATGCGTTTTGCCAACAAATAAAAACCAACCAGGGCAACATTTATGATCAAGCATTATTTCCCTGATTTCGTCAAAGCAAGCAAAACACTATGCTGTCTTTTTAGATTTACAACCACCTGAGATATGCTCATGTTTTTGGCTCGAGTTGAAAAATGCTGAACTACGTGTCAATTTGTGCATCTAGTGTGAGTCATTTTATGAACTCTACATGCAACCAGGTGTCTAAAATTCACCCTGATTTCAAGGTAACCCTTGAATGCCCCAAAAAAGACAACCAATTCAACATAACAGTGTGAGTTAGCTCAACAGAAACAAAAATTTGTTATTACATTACGAAAAATCCTGCGACCACTTGGGTAAAATCAAAGGTAGCCTAAGAATGCACCCAAACTGCAAACTTGCAAGGTACGGTACAAAGTCATAGGCGTATATTTTGGGGGATGCGGGGGACATTTCTCCCTCAAAATTTAGAACGTGCATTTGTCCCCCCACAATAAGAATATAGAAGTAGCAGAGAACTTTGATTTTGACTAAATAAATTGACGCAGAAAAGGCAAAAACTGATGCAAAAAAAAAAAATTCACCAGGAAATTCGGTGTCTGACGCTCAAAATTTCACAGTCGGAGGACCCCAAGCCCCAAAGTGTCATATGTCACCCCCTAGTGGTGAAACAAACCCTTGTTTAAAATGTTCTGATTCCTGAGACGTTGATTTGTAATGTTTCAAACATGCGTGAAGCAAACGCTACAGGACGTAGAGGAGCCCACTTCTGTCAGCGTAGTTGCAGTTCCTACATTCACCACTAGAGTCAACAGCTCAGTTAATGATCCTTTCAAGTGCCCCCGAATAATCGCAATGTGTCTGACGGCACCTGAAAGCAGCATTAACTCCACTGAACTGACAGCAACCGCTGCAGAAGCTGCTCTTCACTTTCCTTCATGTGACTGAAGGCGACAAGGCTTTTTTTTTAGGAGTGGGGCACGGGGGTGGAGGGGGAGTAGTTTGTACTATTGGCGGGACCAAAATAGCCCCCCGTCAGGTGCAGCTTTACACATCGGCTCAGGTTACAGTTCAACCAAAACACAGACGTCCAGAAGCACCAGTGTGAACAGAAAGTGCTTTTCAGTGTTACTATCTTTTTGTTTTTCCTAGTCTAATCCAAAAAATAAATATATGTATAGAGTATGTACAAAGTCCTGCAGGTGTACGTGTAAACAACATCATGGTGGACGCCCCCCGTCTGTCCGGAGCCGCTTCGCTTCACACTGCAGCTGAGTGCTTCCCTCCATCTCTGAGCTGTGGAGGCAGAGAAATCAGTTTTACCACAAACACAGTTCAGTAAACACACCGTGACATTTATACTATTGACACTTTTTTTTTTTTTTTAGGTCTACTGTTATTTACAATTCATTATTAGTACAAAATTTTCATCAATTTTATTTTTGTTTGTCTGTGTTTAAAGTCTGAATTTTTTGCAACAGTAATTAGTAATAATTATTTTAGGATTACTCTTATTTACAAATCACTATTAGTACAATAAACGTATTCCTTTATTTTATTTTATTTTATTTCTTATTTTATCCATTTAAAGTCTGATTTATTTTGCAATAATAATAATAGTTAATAGTTATTTAAGGTTTACAGTTATTTACAACTCACTATTAGTCAAAGATACGTTTCATTATTTATTTTTCCATCTGTATTTGAAGTCTAATATATTTTGCAATAATAATTCTTAATAATTATTTAAGGTTTACTGCTATTTTCAACTGCTACAACTATTTGTACAAAAAAAATCATAAATTTTATTTTTATTTTTACATCTGTATTTAAATTTATTTTATTTTTTTTTATTATTTTTTATCTTTAAATCTGTATTTAAAGTCTTTATTTTGCAATAATTATTATTAATTATTTAAGGTTTACTGTTACAACTTATTATTAGTACAAAAAAATCATAAATTTTATTACTTTTATTTTTTTTATTTTTACATGTGTATTTGAATTTATTTATTTATTATCTTTATATCTGTATTTAAAATCAAATTTACTTTTGCAATAATAATTATTAAAGGTTTACTGTTATTTACAACTCATTATTAGTACAAAAAAATCATAGTTTATTTTATTTTTATTATTTTTTATCTTTATATCTGTATTTAAAATCAAATTTATTTTGCAATAATAATAATAATTAATAATTATTTAAGATTTGCAGCTATTTACAACTCATTATTAGTAAAAAGAAAATCATAAATTTCAGGTTAATATGTGTCAAAAATGTGAAATTATGCCTATACATTTGTATCTGTTATTTAAGATTTTATGAGACAGATAAATAAATTGCAGAGCACCAGTAAAAATACAGTTTGACATGAAGATAATAGTGACATAATGTCACTGATCTGGTGCCAGTCTAATTAATAACTGCAACATGTGAGGCCAAACTACTGTAAAGACTTTAATCCACTAACACACGTGTTTATTTAGGATCGAAATGATTGTTTACTGCGTGGAAATCATCAGTATCACTTAATATTCTTCATATTAAATCATGTTTTGAGTATCTGCAGCAGTTTTCCATCACTAAGGTGATTTTTAGTTTCTTTCTGGAACCTTATTTTTTTGTTGTGGCACTCAGTTAGACCCACGTGTCGAACTCTTCCCATCATCATTAGTCAGAAGTCAAACAGCAGCATCTCGTTATATTTTGGATCCAGTCTACAGAGGAGGATCTGGTGTCAATCACTGATTTGAAACCTTTAAAGGCATCAGCTTGTTTTCACTTTGTGTTGTCAATCACTGCAGAAACAGCTGTTGGTCAACCCCAGTCACCTTTGAACCGCGCAAACTCAGCACCACTAAGTCTATTTCCAATGTACAGAGGATGCGTCCTGCACAGGTGCCATCACCCGCTCTGCCTTTGTCAGTGCCACATTAGATCTGGAGCTGATACTCACCTCTGTGCGTGTGCGTAAAAATTTGTTTTTACGCACAGGTGCGCCACTCACCAGTTTCCTCTGGTTGCTGAGGCAGAAGGTGCAGATGGGCCGCAGCGAGGGCGCGCTGAGCGCCGCGGTGCCGTGCAGGATGCTCTGGTACCCGAGGCAGGGCTGTCCGTCCCGGCAGTTGTCCCCCAGCAGCAGCACGTTGGCCAGGTGCGAGATGTAGCTGGAGGCCAGGCGCAGCGTCTCGATCTTGGAGAGCTTCCTGTCGGCGGGCTCGGTGGGGATGAGCGTGCGGAGCGCCGTGAAGGCCGTGTTCACGCTGTGCGTCCTGTCCCGCTCCCGCGCATTGGCCGCCTGCCTCTGTTTACTCACACCGGCGAGACACGCGCCTCCTCCACCTCCACATCCACCGTCTCCGCCGCTGCTGCTGCGTCTCCGCCGTCTCCTGCGTCTCGGCGCACCGGCACGGGAACCACCTCCACCCCCTCCTCCTCCACCTCCACCTCCACCCACCGCCTCCTCCCCCGGCTCTCTGCGGGGGCTGCAGTCCCCGGTGGACTTCCCGCCGCTGCTGTCGCTGCCGCTGTCCAGGTCGTCCAGGTCTGAGGTGAAGCCGTCGGGCTGCGCGCTGCGCTCGCTGCCAGTGGACTTCATCCTGGCTGTGCTGTGGTGAGACTGGAGCTGCTGGGGCCGTGCGGGCGGGCGGCGGCTGCACATCACTTTATCCTGAGGGTGAAAATAGCACCGGGGGGCCGAGCAGCTGCCGCCGATCCGGTGACCGAGGGGGTCTGCGCCGTCCGGCCCCCCGGCGGATCAGCATACCATTGCTAATGAATGACGGCTGCTTTCTGGGTCGCCAGCCCGCCGCGGAAAAGGGAAGACAGGTGGAGCCTAAAGGGAGGAGGGGGTGGGGGGGGCACCTGTTGTGGTCCAGAGGATACAGGTTTAATTTAGGCTCGACCTACCAGGGCTGCCCTCCAGACCGATACAGTGGTTTTAGATCAACAGTACCGATATGTTGGCCGATATTCAAAGTTTAATCACAAACAAATCCTGTTTATGTCATTGAGCCTCAGTGGTTCTGCACCATGTGCTGCAAGGCCGTATCCATGGAGACAAGAATGGGGGGGGCCGCTGCCCTCAACTAAATCATTCATACGCAAAAAAAACCCCTTACATTTTGGTTAAGTAAAATGGTCAAAGAAAAGAAAAAAATAATTAAATTTCAACTTAAAGAAATAAGGAAATATAAATAAATTTCAAATTATTTGCCTCCTATTTTTTATATATTTATTTTAAGTTTTTTTGATTTAGTATGAACGTCACAACCTATTCCCTCCAAAAGAAAACCCTTACATTTTACTTTGTAAAGTAAAATAGTAAAAGAAAATTAAAATTCAGTTTAATTTTAAAGAAAATAATAATTTGAAAAATAAATTTCACATTATTTTGCTTTCTGTTTTTTTAAAAAATATTTTATTTTACAAGTATTTTTGATTTATCATGAACATCACAACCTATTCCCTCCACACAGAACAAAAAAACAATATAAAGCAAGTTTTATTTCATTTTTTTAATAAGTCGTATTTTCATCTGAATGGAAAGCATTGGCATTTTGCGGGGACGCAAGGATAACATGAAAACATGAAAGTATTGGAGGACATTTAGTTTGACAAAATTAAAGACACTGACACCATGAACTGATGAAGAAAAGACAGACTGTGGAAAATACAGTGTTTGATGCTCAAAATTCTCTGACAGAGCTGAAATCCCCCATTTCATCGTGTGTCTCTTTGTAGCTGTTTGGGTCTGTTTATTTGTTTACTTGGATCCCCATTAGTCACTACGAGGGTTGCAACTACTCTTCCTGGGGTCCACACAAGGAAAACATGACTTCATAGAGTAAAATAAATATTTGATTAAAAAATCTGAGGCAAAAACAAACAAAATACAACCAGAGAACTACAAAACAAAAATGAAAAACAAACAAAACAAAACGACAACAAACTGACAAAACCAATAGATTAAACGCAAAACAGTCAGAAATTGTCAGGAAAAAAATTAAATAATTTGAAGTAACTTTGTAACTACTGTTGTTGTTTTGTTGCTTTGTAGCCATTTTGTGCATCTTTGTGGTTGTTTTCTGTCTCGTAGATGTTTGAGTCTCTCTGAGTAATTTTGCGTCATTCAGGAAACTTATTGGTTGTTTTATTGGTCTGTAGTCAATGTTTGTCTCTTTGTGGTTTTTTTTGTCTCTTTGTGGTTGTTTTGTCGTCACTGTTTTTCTCTCCCTGGTCATTTTATGTCTCTTTGTAGTCATCTTTTGTCTTTGTGGTCATTTTGTGTCTCTTTGTAGTCATCTTTTGTCTCCTTGTGGTCATTTTCTGTCTCTTTGTAGTCATCTTTTGTCTCCTTGTGGTTATTTTCTGTCTCTTTGTAGTCATCTTTTGTCTCCTTGTGGTCATTTTCTGTCTCTTTGTAGTCATCTTTTGTCTCCTTGTGGTCATTTTCTGTCTCATTGTAGTCATCTTTTGTCTCCTTGTGGTCATTTTGTGTCTCTTTGTAGTCATCTTTTGTCTCCTTATGGTCATTTTTCTGTCTCTTTGTAGTCATCTTTTGTCTCCTTGTGGTCATTTTGTGTCTCTTTGTGGTCATCTTTTGTCTTTGTGGTCATTTTATGTCTCTTTGTAGTCATCTTTTGTCTCCTTGTGGTCATTTTATGTCTCTGTGGTTATCTTTTGTCTCCTTGTGGTCATTTTATGTCTCTTTGTAGTCATCTTTTGTCTCCTTGTGGTCATTTTATGTCTCTTTGCAGTTTTTGCATCTCTTTTGTGGTCCTTTTGTATATCTTTGTAGCCACATAGTGTCTTGTTGTGTTTTGTGTTGGTTTGTAGTTCTGAGGGTCTTTGTTTATGTCTCGCTAAGATACGTTTGTTGGTTGTTTTTTGTTGCTTTGTGGTCATTGTATGTGTCTTTGTGGTTGTTTTGTGTCTCTTTGTAGTTTTTTTGGGTTCTTTGAGGTAATTGTGTGTGTAATCACGGTAACTTTTTCACTTTTTCAGTTGTTTTGTTGTCACTGTTTTTCTCTCCCTGGTCATTTTAAGTCTCTTTGTAGTCATCTTTTGTCTCCTTGTGGTCATTTTATGTCTCTTTGCAGTTTCTTTGTGTCTCTTTTGTGGTCTTTTTGTGTCTTCCTGGTTGGTAGATGTTAATTTGAGTGACACTTTCCAAGTGATGGCCAGGTGGCCCTCTCTGACACTTTGGGCAGCCAGGCCTGTGCCTGATCGGCCCGCTCAGTAATCCACACATGTCCACCACTGTGTGAAACCGTAAGAAAACACAGTAACTTCCACCAGTCCAGAGGAACAGGAAGTGAAGTCAGTGATCCCAACACACATATTTCAACATTTTATTCTCTCACACTCAGCTGATGAACTTTATGACCAGTTTAATGTCGCGAACCAGTCTGGTGATACACACTGCAGCTTACTCATGACTCATGTGTATGTTTGTGTGTGTGTGTGTGTGTGTGTGTGTGTGTGTGTGTGTGTGTGTCCTGCCTGTTGGCACCCAGGGTGGAGGATAACTTTGCTGCCTTGGCCGGCGGCTCTGAGCTTCCATTGAGTGAACAGTCCAGGTGGACCCGCCCGTCCCGTCGCGTCCCCGCTGTGCCCAACAGAATGGACACACACACACACACACACACCCTCCTCCTCCACCTTGCCCAGTGCCATCTTTGGGGGTGGATATAAATATCTGCGAGGGGATGAGGCATGTGTGTGTGCGTGTGTGTGTGTGGCAATAAATCTGACCTGCAGGTTGCTTCCAGTTTTATTGATTTTATCAGATCAGACAGGAAAGTGAAATTAATCTAAATCTGCTGATGCTGTGTTCAGCTTGATTTGCATTTCTGTGCAGTTTCACATTCTTGACATTATTATTTTCGCCACCAGAGGGCAGTAAACCCCTAAAAATCATTTCTAGAAGGTTTTATCTTCTTGCAAAACTTTGCAGATTTCCAGCCTGTAGTGTTTCTCCAGTGTGACGCATGCTAAACATAAGATATGCAGTCATTTCTGGAGGTCAAAGGTCACCCTCTGTGTGAGGGATTTATCAGATATACTCTCAGACAAACATCCAAAGAAAAGCAGCCTGAGAGAATCACACAGGGATCACAGCGATGTCAACAAACATCAACAGAGGAGCGCGCTTGCTGCTCCTGCTGCTGCGTCCTAATCAGTAGTAAGAAGTCAGCGCTGGGCCGTGCACAGGCAGGAGGAGTCAGCAAGAGGCTGGCAGAGAGGAATCCTAATTGGTCTGGAGCTCAGTAATCTTTTAATCCTCATTTCCTCCCGGCCCCCGCCGCCCTGACCCCGCTGGCCGTGAACTTGTCTGGCCCCTGTAGCAAAGTCAAATGCTCCTCAGGTGCTGCGAGGAAACCTGAGGGAGCATCAGCAAACTGAAACCATCTCACAGATGCATCATAACACGACACCGTAGAACACAAATGTCATAAAACGTTTTGAACGCTGTGTGACTGCGTCGTCTTTTATTGGATCTATTTCAGGTAACGTCCTCTGGTGGCCACGCTGGAGGTCCTCAGCTCTGTGAGCAGCTGTTAACAGGGGATTATGGGTACAAGGAGACGGACGCAGTGCTGCAGACTGAGTAGATACAAAAGGTGAGGACATTCATTTGAACAAACCAGGTACAAAAATGTAAAGAGTCAACGAATCCTGCAAAGCTTCCTAATCACAGAGCAGATTATTAACTGTCATATAATCCATCCTTTAGCCACTACGTTAATTTAAAGGGACACTTCACCCCCCACATGACCGTTTGTATATCAGTTACTCACCCTGTGTTCAGTTGAATTTGTGAAGAAAACTTTGTTTTTCTCCAATGTCTCCACGGCGAATGAAAAATCCAAAACCAGAGAAAAGTCTTGGTGAATTGAAGTCATTGGGGTCCAACAGCAAAACTGTATCAAACCATCTGCTTACAACTTCTCACACAACTCTCATTTATCCAGTTGTATGCTCAGTACTTCCCAAACAGACGTCTCTTTCCAACGAGGAACTGAACTGCAAGTGAAACTTACCTGTTCTCTCTTCAGAGCCAGTTTTACCTTGCCAAACATGTCACCTGCTGATCTACCGCCCGAATGTTGGGCCATTTTGCCGGCAAGCTGCGAGCGTTGGCGAGTTGATCCGAGGCGCCCAATCTTCCGCCTCGTAGGGTAGACATATTGGTGGAACCCTTTTAGTTTAAACAGACCGAGGCGGCCTTCCACAACAGGAGGGGCTGTTGAAGACTTGTGGGAGGAGCTGTTGATGACGCCGCACGGTGGTGGATAAACAGGAAGCAGCTGATAGCAGGAATTAGCGAGCAGCTAGTAGCAAGAGGGAAACACAAACCTGACAGACACTGTAAAGATGAGCAACTGGGGAGACAAGGAATTGCGCGCCCTCCTTGCCCTCGCAAACAAAGAGGCCATTAACCGTCAGATGACGGGGACGGTGAAGGACGGGCCGACTTACGAGAGAATCGCCGAAGGACTGACCAGCCGCGGCTTCCCTCCCACGTCACTGTTTACGTCACACGCTGAGCTACACGTTTTGTTACTTGCTCACGCCCCCCATTGCCCCGAAAAAGGCACATTCTGTATAAACAAAAGTAGGTAGGCGGCATTTTGCTGCACTCCCCGATTTTGTTTTTATACTGCCAATGCTGAAAAAACACTGATTGGGCTTTCCTGCAAATTTGCACAACTCCTGTTTAAAAAGGGCTACTGATTCCTGTCCTTGACGGGGCCCCATGCCCCAAGGCCCCGGCCACCAGACGCTTGCTGGCGAGGTACTCCCCCAGGTAGCCCTGGTGTTTCTGTACCGGGCGAGGTCGTTGATGTCCAAATATGCCAAGTCATCAAGGTCTTCTTGACGACCTGGGTACCTCCCGTTAGAAGTGTTTGGGCATGTCGCACTGGTAGGAGACCCTGGGGCAGACCCAGAAAAGTTGGAGGGACTACAAATGTCATCTGGCCTGGGAACGGGCAGATGAGGTGGGACGTTTGGGGTGCTTTGCTAGGCCTGCTGCCCCCGTGACCCGGCCCCAGATACACGGTTGAAATGAAACTAAGATGATCGTGCACGAGTTGTGTTGGAGTTTGTAAACAGATGTTTTGATATATTTAGATGTTGTTAAATGTGCTCCCCTTTGACTTCAGGGCATTAAGAGTTTTTTGGATTCTGCGTTCACTGTGGAGGCATGCTAGAAAAACAAAGTTTCCTTCACAAATTCAGCGTAACACAGAGTGTGTAACTGATACTCAAATGATCATTCGAATGGTGGAGTATTCCTTTAAACGAAATGATAGCAAGTCAAAACCTTTGAAGGATCTTTATTTGTTTTCTTACAAAACAGCCAATAAACATCGCTTTAATAACAAATAACATCGATTACACAGTGGTTAAGATATATACAGCAGGAAATATGAGACAATATAAAACAACCAAATAAATAAATACTCGTACAGAGGTTTGGGTTTGTGGTGTGGGACCTGAACATGAACATTTTTTTTACATCATAGTAAAAACTGATTAAAATAGCTGCTTGTGAAGTCCTGGTGAAAATGTGATGCAATGCTGGGATGCAAAATGGTGAGGTCATGATCTCCTGTCTGCAGAACGTAGCGTTGTGGAAGTCTTTATCTCTGTCAGTATCTCTGTTCATGAAATCTACCTGGCAACAACCACTGTAGCTGCAGATGTGTAGCAGAACTGCAGGACAAAGGTAGTTTATTAAGAAATAGCTGCAACTTCTAGATACTTCCTGCCTCTTAAAGCACAATGTCTCATTTTTACAGATGTATTTTTTGCATGTTATCACGTTATAAAAACCTAAACTTCCCCTGCTGTGAGATTATTTAGCTGAGATAGAAGCTTCCTCTGCTTTGTTTCCCAGTGATGAGACACTTTGGGTTTCCTTCTGTGCCGATGGCTCTGGTTCACCTGGAGGTTTGATCGCTGCTGGCTGGACTCCAATTGTTTGGTGTTTGTCGGCTGTGAGTGGGTCTCAACCGTGGGAAATAGGGAGCTGAAAAAAGAAGACAGTTTCAGTATGACTGATACAGATCCACAAATTAAAGACAAAGAATATTAAAAACACATCAAATTGGACAGATAAAATGTTTTTTATGTTCTAATGTTTATCAAGGTTCTGTGATGGTACATAAGGGCCATTGTAGGTTCAAAAAATAGGAAGCTGGGGAAGGTGGGTAATATTCCAAGACAAAAAGTTGTACATTTATGGAAAAAAAAAAAAACTCCTCACAAATTTACAAAAAAATATTTAATATTATCTGAGACTATAAAGTCGTAAATATATGAGAAAAAACAAACTCAGTAATTTATGAAAAACATTCGAATAGTCTCTGAAATTATAAAGTCGTAAATTTGTGAGAAAAAACTCAAATTCCTGAAAAAAAAAAAATCTTAGATATTCTCTGAGATTATACAGTCATACATTTATGAGGGAAAAAACTCACAAGTTTACAAAAAAATATCTTGAATATTCTCTGACATTATGAAGTTGTAAATTTACTAGAAAAAAGTTTAAAAAAAAAAAAAAAGTACCTTTAAGTCCCAAATTTACAGGAATAAAACTCAGATATTTATGAAAATAAACCTTGAATATTCTGAGATTATAAAATTGTAAAATTACAAAAAAACTCAGAAATTTACAAAAACATATCTTGAATATTCTATTAGACCATATAGTTTAAAATTTCCAAGAAAAAAAATGCAGAAATTCTTGAATATTCTGAGATTATAAAGTTGTAAATTTATGAGAAAAAAAAATCAGAAATTTACGAAAGAAATCTTGAAAATTCTCTGAGATTATAAAATCGTAAAATTATGTGAAAAAACTCAGAAATGTACAAAATTTACTAATTTACAAACATAAATTTACAGGAATAAAACTCAGAAATTTATGGAAAAAAATGTCTTAATATTCTCTGAGATTATAAAGTCGTAAATTTACGAGGAAAAAACTAACAAATTTACAAAAAAATATCTTGAATATTCTCTTAGACCACATAGTTAAAAATGTACGAGAAATAAACCCGCAGAAATTCTTGAATATTCTCTGAGATTATGAAGTTGTAAAATTACGAGAAAAAACTCAGAAATTTATGAATAAAACCTTTAAGTCATAAATTTACAGGAAAAAATGAGATATTGTCTGAGATTATAAAGTTGTAAGTTCATGAGAAAAAAAACTCAGAAATTTCCGAAAAAGAAAATCTTGAATTTTCTCTGAGATTATAAAGTTGTAAAATTACAAGAAAAAACTCACAAATTTATGAAAAAACCTTGAATGAGATTATAAAGTCATAAATCGTGTGCTGATTTGTGAGCACCAAGCCAGTTTGCTCCTGATCTGCAGCCTTTGTCGGGGGGTCTAAAAATTAGGGCCAAAGCCACGGTGGTGTGACCTCGGCAAAACACGCCGTCATAAGGTTCCCGCTGTGACGGGAGTGTAAAACTTTATAACTTGACCTTAAACTTTTTCTTCTTCCCCACATGTTCCTGACTTCACCTGTAAATCTGTCAGATTCTCAGATCTGCCTGGCTCCAGCACATTTCTCCAGATTTCTGTCTTTAATTTTAATAACGCATCAGAAGCCTGGATATTACAGAACTGCGTCGGTTTTGTTTTCAGTAACACTTTTATTTCTGCTCCAGCTGAAAACCAAAACAGAACTGGCTCTAATCAAACAGCTGGAGTTCTGCACATTGAAAGATAAAACCAAAAGACAGCGCTACAGTTTGCTTTGATCACTGCAGCATCCACAGACTGTCCATCCACAGTCTTTTCTTCACTGGGCCTCATCACCTGTCACCGGTCAGCTCATGAGACTGGACGCATTTTCACGTGTTTCCAGTTTTCTTCATGTGTTTCTGACTCATGTGTGCAAGTCTCAGAGCGGCTGGGAAAATGTAGCACTGAATTGTTTCTGCTTTCTCTCATGAAACCTGAATAGAAGACTTAACAAGCCAGGAAAGGAGCTTTTCCAAGTCTCATTTGTTTTTAAGTGATTAAAGTAGGGCTCCCTTTTCACTTCAAAATAACACTCCATGTTTAGTCCAACTTACCCTTCTGGAGCAAAGAGAACCGGAGTATCCGCTGCGGCAGGCGCAGACGTTCGGTCGCACACATCGACTGCCGTAAAGACACTTCTGTTCACAGTGAGCTGAGGAGTGACACGGAAACAATCAGCCAATCAGGACCCAGTTTTGCTGTTATTCTGAGGACACATTTTGGTGGGATACTCACGGATCTGACACAGCATGCCTTGCCAGCCCGGGGCGCAGTGGCAGGTGTTGGGTCCAACACACTCCCCGCCGTTCAGACACTTCTGCAGACAGCTGGCTGAGAGGCGACACAAGACTTTATACAAGTGCTGAACTCAGGTCACAAATATAACTGAAGACAAGACTTAAAGGAACACTTCACCCCCCAAACGACCACTTATATATCAAATTCTCTCCCTGCGAAAATGAGAGCGAAACTGTATCAAAATATCCGTTTACAAACTTACACATAACTCGTGCAGTGTAATTTAAGTCTCATTTATCCAGTTGTATTCTCAAAGATGTACTAATTAGGTTTTTGTGGCCAAGGGTCAAAGGTCAAGGTCACTGTGACCTTGCATCCATCTCATACTCAAATAAAAAACATCTCAAGTACAGCTTGAATGAATTTCTTCAAATTTGGCACAAATGTCCACTTGGACTAGCAATGAACTGATTAGTTTTGGTGGTCATAGGTCAAAGGTCAAGGTCACTTGTAAGGAGTTTATATCAGGACAGGAAGTGGATTCTGTCATCAAACACGAAGACCTGTAGTTGTCGATGTAATGGTAATTGAGAACGAAACAACTATTGTTATGCCATGGTCAAAGGCATTATGTTTTCAGGTTGTCCATCCATCTGTTTCATTCTCGTGAACGCAGTATCTCTTTAAATTTGGCACAAATGTCCACTTGGACTCGAGGATGAACTGATTTGGGGGTCATGGGTCAAAGGTCAAAGTCAGTGTGACCTCATTCGTCTCATTCTTGTGAATGTTATCTCAAGAATGTCTTCAGGGATTTTTTTTTTTCAAATTTGGCACAAACGTTCGCCTGGACTTGAGGATGAACTGATTCGATTTTGGGGGTCATGGCCCAAAGGTCAAGGTCAGTGTGACCTCATTAGTACTCTTGTGAATGTGGTATCTCAAGAATGCCTTCAGAGATTTTTTTTTTTTCAAATTTGGCACAAACGTCACAGGGATGAACCGATTAGATTTTGGTGCTCAAAGGTCAAGGTTAGTGTAGCCTTGCATTGTTCTCATTCTCGTGAACACGCTACCTCAAGTACACTGTGAGGGAATTTCTTTAAATTTGACACAAACGTCCACTTGGACTCCAGGATGAACTGATTAGATTTTGGGAGTCATGGGTCAAAGGTCAAAGTCAGTGTGACCTCATTCGTCTCATTTTTGTGAATGTTATATCTTAAGAATGCCTTCAGGGATTTTTTTTTTTTTTTGCAAATTTGGCACAAACGTTCCCCTGCACTCCAGGATGAACTGATTAGATTTTGGGAGCCATGGGTCAAAGGTCAAAGTCAGTGTGACCTTATTCGTCTCATTCTTGTGAATGTTATATCTCAAGAATGTCTTCAGGGATTTTTTTTTTTTTTTGCAAATTTGGCACAAACGTTCCCCTGGACTCCAGGATGAACTGATTAGATTTTGGTGCTCAAAGCTCAAGGTCAGTGTAACGTCGCATCTTGTGAACACGCTATCTCAAGTACACTGTGAGGGACTTTCTTTAAATTTGACACAAACGTCCACTTGGACTCGAGGATGGACAGATTCGATTTTGGGGGTCATGGGACAAAATCAAGACCAGTGCGGTCTCATTTCTGTGAATGTTATATCTCAAGAATGCCTTCAGGGATTTCTTTCAAATTTGGCACAAATGTTCACTTGGACTCAAGAACTGATTAGAATTTTGTGGTCAAAGGTCAAAGTCAGTGTGACCTTGACAAACATATTTTTGGCCATAACTCAAGAATGCATATGGTAATTACGACGAAACTTCACACAAATGTCGAACAGGATAAAATAATGAAGTGATGACATTTTTGTATCCAAAAGGTCAAACCTCACCAGGTGGGAGGGGCTAAGACGTGAGGAGAGGAGACGAGGAAAGGAATCAAGAGGAGTGAAACCAAATGTTGCAGTGAAGATCAAACCTGAGACTTAACAGACGCCTCCTGACAGATAACAGGCCGTGCACGTGATTGACAGGTGTTAAGGTGTCCAGTGATGATGAAGGAGGAGGGCGGGGCTAACACAGACTTCTCCCCTAAAAGTAAAAGCTTCAACAGATCATTCTTATCTGTGGCTAATCCTCTCTTCACTGATGTTCGTCTTTTAGGTAGCCGTTCCTTCAGCACTGAGCAGTCTGAACATCAGCCCCATAAAGCATGGCAGACATCAGAGCTGATGGTTTCCATATGGGAAGTGTCTCTGTGGGAAGCATCTGTCAGCAGAGAGCGTTCACGTGTTCTCATCGTCCCTGCTGCTGCATGGTGAGCTTCAGAGTAAGATGGCGCACTCTTGAGCCAATTATCAAACAACAAGCCAAACATTCTTTAATTCCAGCTTCTCAAAATGTGAAGATTTGCTGTTTTTCTCCGTTTTATTTCACTGTACACTCAGCAGCCACTTTATTAGGTACACCAACAGCTGATGCATCATGGGACCTGCACCGTACGAATCTGATTCTTGTATCGCGGCACTTACGTTTATCACATCTCTTTCCTCGCCAACCTGACGGGCAGTCGCAAACGTCTGGGCCGACGCACCTGCCGCCGTTCATGCACATGGGCTCACACACACCTGCAGAGAGAGAGTAGATAAAGGTGTTTTATTTTGTCATATTCTCCTTGTTTGTCATGTCTGCTTTCACTTCCTGTCTCTGTGTTTTCCCTCCACTCTTGATTGCCTGCCCCGCCCTGATGAGCTTCACCTGTCTCTCACTAGTGCTGCCGTCACCTCACCTGTGTTTGAACTGTGTCTTTTTCCCCTGGTGTTTAGTTTCCCTTTTGCTTTGGATGCATTTTGGGTTTCTACCTGTCGTCTGCATTCATCTGGACTCTTTCAGGTTGTTACCATCTTTGAGAATAAATCATTGCACTTTTCCTGCCTGCATTTTCATCAGTCAGTTCTGCACTTGGGTCCAAACTCTGACGGTTACAGGTGACTGTGTCATGTAGTGATGTCATTCAGTTGACAGAATCAGATCAGATTTTCTGATTTGATTTGAAAAATCTTTGGTAGAAAAGTCCTCTTAGTAAATAAAAAAAGAAGAAAAGGAGGAAAAAGAGATTTGAGTGAGGAGAGCAAGAAGAAGAAGAGGGATGAAAAACAGAACTAAGAGGATTAAGCAGTCATAAGTGAAGGAAATAAATTTGACAAATGCGTGACGGTGAGGACAGTAAACAGTAAAATAAAATGTAATTTAAAAATAATAATAATAATCTGATTGAAAATGTAATAACTTAACCAATACTGTAAAAAAATGGGAGAAAAAGTAATATAATTTTTACTGGTAATGTAATACTTTTTAAAAATTAAATATATTATTATTAAATATATATTTGATATTGATATATTTATATAAACAAATGATGACAAGGACAATAAACAAAAATTAAAAAAAAATAAATTAAAATTTTAATTTAACAATTTGATTTTAAATTCTAAAAGAATTAACCAAATTGAAAATGTAATAAACCTAAGTGACGTAATAACTTCACCAATACTGTAAAAAAAAAAAAAAATAGGGGAAAAAAAGTTATATAATTTTTACTTGTAATGTAATACTTTTTGAAAATTAAATATATTACTATTAAATATTTTATATTTGATATTAATATATTTATTTATTTTTATATATTTTTTTATAAATTTGACAAACAAATGATGATGAGGACAATTAACAAAAATAAAAAAAATTAATAAAATTTTTATTCAACAATTTAATTTTTAATTCTAAAAAAAATTAACCAAATTGAAAATGTAAAAAACCCAAGTGACGTAATAACTTGACTAATACTGGAAGAAAATAAGAAACAAATGTCCTGACTGATATTGTCATATTTTTTACTGATAATGTATACTTTTAAAAAAATTTAATATATTATTATTAAATATATATTTGATAGTTATATATTTATATATTTTTATATAATATGTATTTTTCATAAATTTGACAAACAAATGACGATGATGACGATAAAAAAAATTAAAAAATTAAATAAAATTTTAATTTCACAATTTAATTTTTAATTCTAAAAAAGTGAACCAATTGAAAATGTA
The DNA here is from genome assembly GCF_011397635.1 of Epinephelus fuscoguttatus. Lineage (NCBI taxonomy): Eukaryota > Metazoa > Chordata > Actinopteri > Perciformes > Serranidae > Epinephelus > Epinephelus fuscoguttatus. Next base: position 3,302,532 of record NC_064775.1, read on the forward strand.
ATAAAACCAAATGATGTAATAACTTGACCAATACTGAAAAGAAGAAAAAAAAAATGTCCTGACTGATATGGTCATAAAATCTTTACTGGTAATGTAATATTTTTCAGGTGGGTGATTTTTTTTTTTTTTTTATATTATTTCTCTATAAAATATATTTTTGTAAAGTATAAATGCAACTTAATATATTACATAAAATATATTAATCACTTAAATATAAAATATATTTTAAAACATTTAATAGGTAATACTACTACTTGCCATCTGTTGTAAATTTCCGATTCTACGTAATGCCAAGAGTTGACATTTCCAAAAAAAAAAATCTGTGTCAGATGTTCATGTTTTCAGTCGGCTAACATGACAGTAACAGCACTATACATTCTCTGTACTTGCACACTTTACATTTCAAAGAACTAGAATCACCAACTCGTGGAAAACATGTACGCTTCACACACATCTTCCCATCATCAGTGTTGAATAAAAATGACCCATCTTAAAGGTTTTATCATCAGTCAGGACATTTTATGACATTACTGGGTTTCATTATATTTTCATTCAGGTTGAGTGAACTTTTTGTTACATTTTTAGGAAATCGTTATGCTATACGAAGGAGGGAGGAAGACTGACTTTTCTCGCATCGGCTCCCGGTGTATCCGTGCAGACAGGAGCAGAAGTTGTTCCTTATACACACACCGCTGTTCTTACAGGGAGGGCTGCAGACAGCTGGACGAGGACAGAGAATAAAGAAAATATTGACAGAACTGAAGGGTTAGCGTACTCTGTCTGATCAGTAATACTCCCTTGTAAAGTTACCGTTCTGACACTGTGCTCCGTAGAAACCGTGAGGACAGTCGCAAACATTCGGCCGGACACACGAACCTCCGTTGAGACACACGGGAGAGCAGAGAGCTGGAGAGAGAGAGGAGAGCATCACTGAGAGGTCAGTACACACACACACACACACACACACACACACACACACACACACTAAAACACACTCACCAGTCTCACAGGACAGTCCGGTCCAGCCTGTCGCACACAAGCACTCATCTGGAGACACACACTGGCCCCCGTTGTGACAGTGACGGCTACACACCACTACAAAACAGTATCGTCACAGTCATGACACTTAGAGCTTTGGAAAGTAAATACAATTAAATGACTATAGAAAACAGAAGATCCCAGTAACTGAACTCACTGGTCTCACATCGAGGTCCAACAAACCCGTACGGACATGAACAGGTCTGCAGTCCCACACAGGTGCCTCCGTTTTCACATGGTAACCTGCACAGAGCTGCACAGATGCATTGAAAGTAGTTATAGAACAGTTTATTTGTAAGCCATCATAATCATCGATCACCTATGACTGTAACTGAGTTGTGAAGTGACACTTTCTACCGTGAAAAATCACCAATAAAAGCTTTTCAACTAAAATCTTCACAACAGAATATGTTGGAATATGATCCAAAATCAGGGAGATTCAACAACAACGATTACTGGTTTCCCTTTTGTTAGCATGTAGCTACATGTAGCAGTGCACTTGCAACTGGGGAATGACTGTAACGGAGTATAGCGGCACTTTCTACCATGAAAAATCCCAGATAAAACCGTCTAAACCAAGCTCCTCACAACTAGACATGTTCCAACAGGAGTTTGTTACAAAATCAGAAAAGAATGATCAAAAACAGTAACCAAGATTACGTCTATCTCTGACGTTAGCATGTAGCAGTGTACTTGAAGCCGGAGTACAGCAGTACTTTCTATCATGATAAATTGCTAGGAAAATCTTGTAAACCCAATTCATCAGAAGTAATCCAATCCAAAATCAGGGAGAAATGACCAAAATCGCTAATCAAGACTATGTGTTTCCCTGGCATTAGCATGTGGCTACATGTACCAGTGTTCTTGCAGCAAGCAAATGACTGTAGAAGAGCAGCACTTTCTATTGTGAAAAATCACCAATAAAAGCCTCTAAACCAAAATCTTCACAACCAGACATATTCCAATGGTAATATGAACTAAAATCAGAAAAACATTAACAAAATCAGCCATATATTTAACATCTCTCTCTGATGTTAGCATTTAGCTACATGTAGCAGTGCGCTTAAAGTTGGAGTAAAGCAGCAGTTTCCGTCGCAATAAATTGCCAGTAAAATCCTCTAAAACAAAACCTTCACAACTTGACATGTCCTAGAAGGAAACTGATCCAAAATCAGGTGGAAATTGACAAATTTGAAACGAAGATTGCAAGTTTCCCTGACGTTAGCAAGTAGCTACATGTAGCAGTGCACTTGCAGTCGGGGAATGGCTGTAACGAAGTATAGCGGCACTTTCTACCGTGAAAAATGACCAATAAAACCTTCAGAACCAAAGTCTTCATAGCCAGACATGTTCCAAGAGAATTATGATCCAAAATTGGAAACCGAGATCTTTCTCTGATGTTAGCATGTAGCTACAAGTAGCGGTGTGCATAAAGCCGGAGTATAGCAGCACTTTCTGTTGTAATAAATTGCCAGTAGAATCCTCGAAACCAAAACCTTCACAACTGGACATGTTGCATAAAGAATCTGATCCGAAATCAGGGAGAAATTTACAAAATTGGCAACGTTTCCCTGACGTTAGCATGTAGCTATATGTAGCCATATTGTAAACACTTGCAGTAGCATGCCTTGAGCAGATGACCATATAAGAAATCAATTGCGATGTGATGTCATCTTGTTTTGAAAGTAGAAAAAACATATATTATTAAAAAAATTATTAAACTATTGCTTTCTGAAATTAATTTGTAATATTATGGGAAAATTTAGATGTTTGTAGACTTATTTTGAAAACCAGTGTGCTGAAGAGTAACTGGGAAAATGAGGCTAGCTTTACCTTCCTGACAGGTTTCTCCATGAAACCCTCTGGGACACTGACACACACCCGGAGCAATGCACACCCCCCCGTTCACACAGTCCGGCTCACAGATTGCTGTGAAAATATGGACAAACAAAAATAACAAATTAAAACATCGATATGACAACCCAGAGAGAAGTAATATCTACAATATAAGCCATTCGTGTGTTTACCTGTCTGGCAGTCAGATCCAGTGTAGCCTGGTTTGCAGCGGCACGTGTTGGGCCGAGCACACTCCATGTTCCTGCCACATGTATGCCTGCAAACAGCTTGAAAATCCGACAGTGCAGATGTTAAATCTGTGTAAAGGTGACGGATGTTCTGCACTATTATCAAGTGTTGACGACATTGTTGAAGACATGAAGCCTCACCTCGACAAGCTCGTCCATCTCCGGTGTATCCCACAGGACACCTCCCGCAGCGGAAACCCTCGTCCACGGTTGGTTCACACGGGACACCAGGAAAGCACGGCCGGTCGGCACAGGTCGTCGCATGTTTGTCTGCTGTTGTACCACTCCTAAACCCTGGCTGGATGGAGGTAGCTCTCTGTAGTGGGGAGCTGTACGCCGTCTTGGCCGGTGTTGTGAGAGGCAACGCCGGGACCACCTGTGGCAAATCTGGGCCTTCGGATCTCGTCTCACCCTCATCTCCATCTGCGGAGAACTCTGACTCAGACAGCGAGTATGACAGAGCGGTGAGGGCTGCTGTAAGTGGGAAGGCATGTCTTGGAGGGGTCCAGGGTTTGGCGTGGGTGGATACCATGGAGTTGAACTGGGGCTGGGTTGTCTGTTTGGACTGCGCCACTTTGCCAGACTGAGTGGATATGTGAGGTGCGGGCAGTGTTACCTTAGATGGTGTGACACTGGTCAACGCTCCTTGAGACTGCTGGGAGGTAAACACAGAATGAAGGTGATTGGATGTTCTTGCTACCTAAACATCAAGACGACACAGTACAAAAACTCACCTTGGAGACCGTCACTTGAGGAACCGTAAACTCTCTGGAAACAGTCGTGCTGGATCTGGTGTATGCCCTGGCATCTGTTCTGAGGTTGCTACCGTGGTGGGTGATGTGAGTATTGAGGGCGCCGACTGATGTTCTGGGAACATCTCTTGAACCAACAGTGACTGCCTCTCTCCTCCCCGTCCCGCCTCCCCTCCCTGAAGAAGGAACCTGGCGTGGTGCGTTGTCTCGGTTCGCTCTGGTGACGGACCAGGACAGGTGTTTGATACCGTGCCTGGTGGGCAGGTTGGGCAGGTGGAGCTGGGAGACTTTGCTGCTGCTTCCATAGGGGGATCGGCCAGTCTTGCTTACTGTCTGCTGCTGAGGAAGGTGATTGGATGCTGAGGAAAGACAGGAGGTGACATCAGTGCCTCGGGCAAATTAACCCCTCCCCCCAGACAGTTATTGTCCAGTCACAGTTTAGTTCTCCACTAGGCTTGGGGCAGTACTTATATTTTCATACCTTCATACTCGTCTGAGATTCACTGGAGTATACGGTATGACTTAATTTTTCTGCAGCGTTACCGACTTAAAATATGCCGCTAACGTTATCCCCCCCACTTGAAGTCACCATATTTGCAAGCTCAGCCACCTGTTCTACCACTGACCCCTGGTGGCACCTGATGTGCACTGCATACAGTACATCCTCAATAAAGCCTCTCCATATGAGTTTAAAAGAAAGATGAACGTCTGTATTTTTTTGATGGTATAGTCGGGATTTCTAAATACCATGGTATACTGTGATACCACCCAAGGCTAACCTCTACAGCGCATGTGATTTGGTCTGTAGTAAGAGCTATGCTTTTTATCCTTTCTAAAATCAACAAGAATTAGCGCCTTGTGGTTGTATGCCTCCACGAACCACTCAAATTGCTGTTGCAGTTTATATCCATCACTGTGAAAACATAAATGCTTCATACCCGACAGCACAGAAGATCTATACAATCAGCACAGCTTCAAGATTAGAGTCTCTGATTCCGTATCTGGCCAACTGTCTCCCCTTCTGTTCCTGAGATATGACGTTAAATAATGGACAGAAAAGTGTTTTAATATAGGACACTATGATGTCACAGTGAAGCTGACCTTTGACCTTTTGGATATAAAATGTCATCTTTTTACAATGATATCCCATTTGACATTTGTGTAAAACTTTGTCATAATTAGCATGTGTATTCTTACGTTATAGCCCAAAAACACGTTTTGTGAGGTCACGGTGACCTTTGACCTTCAACCACCAATTCTAATCAGTTTATTCTTCAGTCCAAGTGGACGTTTGTGTCAGATTCAAAGAAATTCCCTCCAGGTCTTTTTGAGATATTGTGTCCACAAGAATAAGACAGATGCACGGTCACACTGATCTTTGACCGCTGACCACCAAAGTCTAATCAATTCATTGTTTAGTCAAAGTGAACATTTTTGCAAAATTTGAGGAAATTCCCTCAAGGCGTTCTTGAAATATCACGTTCACAAGAATGTGACAGACAAGGTGACAATGACCTTGACCTTAGACCACCAAATGCTAATCAATTCACTGTTGATTTCAAGTGGATGTTTGTGCTAAATTTGAGGACTTTCTTGAGATGTGACCTTGACCTTTGACTACCAACTTCAAATCAGTTCATAATTAACTCCAAGTTGACATTTGTGCCAAAGTTGAGGACATTCCCTCAAGGTGTTCTTTGGATATTGTGTTGTGACGAACAGGGTCACAGTGACCTACGACCACCAAATTCTAATCGGTTCATCGCTGAGTCTAAGTGGATATTTGTGTCAAAATTTAAAAAATTCCCCCGAGGAACTTCTTGAGATATTGTGTTGAAAAGAATGAGACAGACGAGGTCACAGTGACCTTTGACTGACCACCAAAAACAGATTGGTTCATCATTAAGTCCAAGTGGACGTTTGTGCCAAATCTGAATTTAAAAAAATTCTCAGTGTTCTTGAGATATGGGTTCACAACCATGAGATGGATACAAGGTCACAGTGACCATGACCTCTGACCAAAAACTTCAAATGAGTTAATCACTGAATCAAAGAGGATGTTTGTGTGACCTCACACAACATGTTTTTGGCCTTTACTATCGAATTAATGCCTGGAGGGAATAAACTTGGCACAAACCTGACCTTGTGTAACCTTGTGTCCATCTCAGTAACACCTTGAGGGAATTTCTTCAAATTTGGCACAAACATTCACCATGCATTCTTGAGATATCAGCTTCACTAGAATGGGATGGACGGACAGACAACCTGAGAGCTGAAAACAGTAGTGCCTCTGGCCGCACACAAGCAATTTACAAGATTCTTGCTTTTAATTTAGTCAGCTGAGGCAGTGTTTAGCGTTAAGTGCATGTGTGCTGTGCAAAAATAGGGAATAATTATAAAGTTGAAAGTGTGAGATGAAGGAAATCTGTTTAAATATCAGCGTGAGGACCAAATAAATAGTTGAGAACATCTCTCCAAGCAGTGCAAACTGATTTAAACAAGCCATGTCTTGTTTGCGGCTTCTTGATTCATCTGCATTAACACTTTGTTCTGCTTTGTGCCTTCCCAGATCAGCACGATCCACAGTAAAGAGGTTTAAATTGGAATGACTCTGTCTCCTCTGAGTAATTAGGACCCTCTGCTCCCCTCGTGAGAAAACAACGTTCAGCAGTCTTCTGTCGAAACTTTGCGGCCGGGCGCTGACTCAAAAAGCCAAGTACCAAAGGTGGTTATTACATCCAGGCCGTCTCCAGCCACTCAAACTGATTTATCCGCTGTAATAAATGGCGTTCCTTCCATCCAAGAAAAACACATAAAACAACATCAGGAAAACCAGAACATCATAAGAACAGAATAAAAGATCTTTAAAGTAACCCACAGTGTGTAGGGGGAGATTTCATATTACTGACAGATGTTTGCATTAAATCTGGATCTTCATGTTTGTTAAAATTCATGTACGCATTCTTTTATTTTTATTCGGATTGTATTTTATGTGAATGCAGATGTCATAACTAGGTGTCAAAAGTCCCTTACCTTCCTTCGCGTTCTTCATGCACACACGTCCGTTGCCGTGAAGGCCAGGCGGGCAGCGGCCACACACATATCCGACGTGCGGCGGCCTGCGGTTGATGCATTGAACCCCGGGGAAGCAGGGCCTGCTGGCACACGTCGCCGACACATTCACAGCCAGAGACTGACCAGATCCTGAAAGACACAACCCAGAAAAAAAATTAAAGTTTCTGAACAAATAAATACAGTTGGAGGACACTGTTGAAATCTTACCTGAAGCTGCACTTCCTGATGGTTGGGCTACAGTGGAGGTCTTGGCAATAGCGATGCTGATTTTGGGCTGATCAGGCTTTACTTGGTCTGGTATAATTCCTGAGATGTTCTTGAAAGTGTTAGTTGAAGATGGGTTAAGTTTTCCTTGGCCTTTTCTCAAAGCATCAGTCTTTGTTTGGGTCACAACTGGTGTTGCTGCTGTGACGCTCCGGTTAGTGTCTGCCTGTGTGAGCGCTGGGTTCAGGCTCATTCCTGGAATCCGTCCCCATGTGGGGGTCTTAGTTTGCGATCGGTTCAGGTCAGTCCTTGGAACTGTCCTCCCCGCCTCAGCCCTTGTCTGCGGGGAGCTGCCACTTGAGGTCTTCCGGAACGTGTCTATCTTTATTTTGGGCGGTTGCAAAAGAACATCTGGTATCCTGTAGTCCGTCGTACGAGCAGCAGATGTGGGGGAGATGGGGACCGGCCTCACGACTGCTGTTTGAAGAAAAACACAGATTATATTTTGGATTGCCATATAATTCAATTCTAGGACACCCACATTGCAAGGAAACCAAATGCAAAAAGGAATGGAGGAACATACTGAGGATGAAACAAATAGAAATCACAGGAAGGAAGAGTCAGCAAAAAAATTGGAAGGGTCAAAGTCTTTTTTTTTTTTTTTAATAAGACAGATGCTCAGCAAGAGACTTTCGGAGCCAGTTTGTGTAAAGATCTCAACGAGGCATGACTACCACTCAGCCTATCAACACATTTACAAGCCACGAGCGTGGCAGGAAACACTCAGTGATTGACGTCGACATGCTGCAGACATGGCAGCAAGTCAAACAAACCTGACTCTGATTTGTCCTGCGTTGGCTCGGCCAACATTTCCTGCTTCGATCTGATACAACAGAGGCAGATTGAATCATCACGAAACTTCAGAGTCTTGACTCTTGTGACTCGACTTTACTTCTGTGTGGTTATCCAACTTTTGATTAATTGGTTGGTTGCTGTTTCCAATTGTTTTGAGAGACATACTGTTTATCGCTGTCGTTTTGAATAGCATATAGTTTACTATCGTTTGTTCTTACCCTGATTCTAGTTTGGGTTTTCAGTACACACTTTGAGACACTTGCAATTAAGGGCTTGGAAATACACCTCCAGGACTGGTTTATAGAATTTGATTTTACTTAGCCCTGACTCATGCTTTTGACTGCAGCCCTGATGTGAAGGGCTCAGTAAGAGGTCAAATAAGTGAAACCAAAGTCCCTTTGCTGGAGAAGATAAGAGGGCTGAAGAGTAAGCAGAGGAACAAAAGGGGTGAGGAAATCCAAGGACCTGTCCTCAGGAGTGTACCTTTACAGAGCTCCATAAAAATGACACACACTACATTAGTGACAGTAATTTACGCTGTGTGCTTTGCTGTGAGCCAAATGTTCCATTAGGGATGATAGCGTCTTGAAACATACACCTCGGTTTGATTTTTAGCCTGCTTACACGCCAGGTTTTGAGGGTCTTTGATTACTCAAAGGACAACAGTGGAATGGCAAGAAAGCCGCAACTCCATTGACATTTACCGTAGAAAGTCCCAATGTAAACACAAACGCTGGAGATTATTTGCAACTATTATTCAGCCCAGGTTTGTTTAACAGGCTTAAATGCTAAATACACAAGTTCCAATGCACTTGCTAGAAAAGAAAAGTGTTGGCAATGTACATCACCATGGATACCTTGTATTTGTGCGGATATATTGACACTTAAGGTTTCTCAACAACACTGTGGTTAACGTGGTTGTGCTTAGGCACAAAAGCCACTTGGTTATGGGTGGGGAAAGATTATGTTGTGGCTTTAAAAAAAAAAATTTGGGGGGGCTCAAATGTCACTTGGAAACCCCGTAATGTGTTGTTAAGAAACACCCAGGTCGGCCAGAAGCAATATCTCTCATGTCACAGTTTATTCAATGTTAATTTCCCTGTGTGCCCCAAAGCATGTTTGCTGGGCCTGAAATTGGACAATAATCTTTGCTCCAGATAACAAGATGCTTGACGATGCCGTTCTTAGTGCCTTTTTCGGGCTTGTTTTGCTTATATTCTTGAAGCAGCAGTACAACAACAAATTTGTTCTGCTAATGCTTCGTCTGTTGAGGAGGAGAAGGGAGGTAGAAGACTGTGCTGTGGCGACTGTCCAACTGCTCTATCTCAGCTCGTTGCTATGCGCGCTATATACGTCATCGCGCCAGAAGGACAAGGAAACGAGCATGCGCAGAAAGACCAGAATGAACTTAAAGAGGAATGAGTGTATACATGTGCGAGAAGTTCTTTCATTGGGAATTAAAAACAGAATATTCCAGCCCCTTACATCGGATTGAATTTTCAATCGCATTGGCCATTTTCATTCTGAATTAGGTGTTTACAAGATCACTTTTAATAGGAATGAAAAGGGAATTAAACTGTCCGTGTGAACACACTCAGTGTCTGTACACTACAACAGTATCCACAGTTTAAAAGGCTTGTACATAACAAATGTATGAGATGCAATGTATGTTACGTAACATTCTTAACGTCACCCTTGTATCCCCCTGCCTCCATCTTTTTTTTTACCTTTCTTTTTTTGGTTACTGTGTTAAGTCTAAAAGAAAAAAGAAACACTCAGGTTTGGTGCCACAAACACTGGTGGAAATGCCGCAAAGGGTTGCCGAAAACCAATTAGTGTTTTTTGTTGGTTTCAAAGCTTGGCACATCTCACCAAGGTGACGCACCATCCGCCATCCCGTTAACGTTTATACTGTACATATGAAATGTGCAAATGTAACATATTCTTGGTTTGCAGAAATGTACAGTGCTACCATCTTCTTCTGGCAATTGGGTTGCAAGTTCTGCACTTATCTGGCAAGCGACTCAAAAACAAATTCCACCATCGCCTTGTTGAACTTTTTGTGCAGCAAATCACAAACTTTGTTCTCTTTGTCAACCTGTCACCGCAGCTAGCGGCAAACCAGGTAGGGCTGCCCCCGACTAAGAATTTTCCTAGTCAGCCAATAGTCGTCATTTAGGGCCATTAGTGGACTAGTCTCCTGCATGTTTATGATATTAATTTAATGATTAAATGATATATTTTGGTGGTTTGAGTTGAAGGTGTGAGAAAGAATAGTATCAGTAACATTACAAAGAAATACAAACCGTACTAATGAACCTTCATTAATATAGGCCTATATTTTATCTCCAAGTGCACGTCACACACTGAGCGAGCCGCCTGTTAATGACGCTGTGGGCTAATGGGCATGTAGCTACTTTTATGTTTCAGATGATACGTCGTGTTCAGGACTAATTAAACAAGGGACTTATTAGCGATTAACCTTTTTTTTGGCAGAAAGTAAGAAAACCACCTGCTTTAGCTTAAAACAAAGTGTGTCTGCAACTAACCACTGGCAAATACAATTAAAACCAACTTTAACAAGCTACATATTAGCTCTAGTTTGGAAAACAAAAGATTCTTAGCTGCTGGGAGTTGTGAAGCAGCTGCAGACATGCAACACCAGGAGCTTTATGAATATCAGACGTATAATTTTGTATCACAACTATTAGTGTTTACTGTGTGAATTCACGTCTGTACATATGCATGTACACAAACATGATTAGTCGGAAGCAGCTTTTCCCTCCCGCAACGGGCTGTGTTTTCAAAGCATTAACTCCAGTTAGCACTCACTGCAATGCAAAGAGAGCACATGGAGGGAGGCGGCGGTATCAGCTGCCATCAGCCATCTGGTTTCCATTCAGCACTGTATCCCTGCTGAGTGTTCCTCGGAGACGCATGGCTGTGACAAACAAATTCACCTTCATGCTCTGGGCAGTTAGCTGATGCTCTTACCCAAAGGGATTGTGCAACAGCAGAGATATCTCACATGCAAATAATTGCATAGAAAAATAGATTTTTATGTGTTATGCAAGACCTTAAAACTACAGAATGGCTGCACACTTTCAAAGAGCAGCAGTATCTGATGAACTTTTTAATGAGAGTCAGGTTTGGGGGTAGGAACTATCTCATATCAGCATCAGAACCCGGCTGATTGCGAAGTTAGTTTTGTTTTGCACGTATGTGTGTACAGTTCCATGGAAAGTTATTTTATCATACCAGTCTTAAATTCATGTTTTTGTGAAAACATTAGCAATAGTTTCAAATATTTTTTACAAGTGCATCGGAAACTGAGGGAAACATCTCACCTATTCTTAACAAAACAGTCTTAAAATTGAATATATGTGAAAGTGAAATCATTTGTTCAGACTGACATCTGTTCAGTTTTTTATCATCCCATAAACCTGAGGAGAATCTAATGTTCTCGTTGTATTCACATGACGTAATGGTCAAACTTTGTTTTATGTTCTTTGGCCGTCAGATCGAACCTGACACTGAATATCTCTTCAAATTATTATTGCTTTTTAGTTGTTAACTGGTACGTTTCTTGACAGCAAGTTGTGGTAAGAACACAAACAGGTTATTCATTGCCTTGCTTAAAAGTACTTTGACAAGATACAGTATGTGCTGCTGCTGTTTCACAAAGCTGCAGCCTTCAGGCCTAAAAAATGAAGCCAACGCATAAGTGCCAGAAACTGCAGTTCCTCTAATGGCCACACGAGGGTGGCTCCAAAAGAAAGTAGTTTCCGAAAGAGAAATAAACATGTTTACAGCCTGGTACAAAACAGTTTTGGTCTCTACGGCTAATTTCAACATCCATGACAACTGTAAAGGGGGTAGCTTTATATATAACTCACCTATTTAAATGTTATTAAGGCTTAAAAGTACGCATGACGTGAGTGACAGGTGGTTGCTGTTTGTTGACAAGTCGCAACCATAGCGATAACATAACATAGCATAACCCCAAATTCACAGAGTATTGGCGTGATCATAGCTGTCAAAATTTCAGGTTAGGTTCATGAAAGGTAATTGACCCTTTGCTAAGTTCCGCCCCCGGAAGCAGACTGGCCAATCATAACGTAGCATCGTAGCTAGCTTGTAGTCCCCTAGAATCATTATTTCATTTTGTTTTAATGCCTGTTTTTGCTAAGGAATATTGCATGAGCATTATCACAGTTTACCATAGCTGTACTTTGCTAACCAAGCTAGCAGCTAGCGTTAGGATTATCTTATCCCCGTTAACCATAGCTGGAAGTGCACTTTTCTAACCAGGCTAGCAGCTAGTAGCTAGCTAGTATTGGGGTAATCTCGACCCTCTTGTCCAAATTTTTGCTGCGTTTTTTAATAAATAGAACTAATGAGCTTGTGTTTACGACATGGGAAGTTGTGCACATGGAGTTGTGAAAATTTCCACTTATAAGGTCATGAATGCCAGAAGACGGGGGTGTCCATACAGACTCTTCTCGTGGACGTGGTAAATGCGACCCCATTTGAATGCAGCAATGGTCACTTGTGGCTCCAAAAATCCAAGATGGCGATGGTCAAAACACCGACCTATAGAGTTCACAAACTGATTGTTGACGTCACAGTGGCTAAGTCCATTTCTTTATGGTCTTATTAATATATGAAAATTGTCTTAGCAGCCGTCCTGATAAAAATGCAGTGGGCTCATGCTTACCTGTGCATATTGTCCCATTACCCACCATGCCTGTGGGGCATGGCCCGCAGCCATAGGAGCCGAAGCTGTTGATGCACTGGACTCCTGGGAAGCACGGCTTCCTTTCACACTCATTGATGTCTTCCAGGCACGTTATACCTGCCAAAAACACACACACAGCGAAATAGTTTGTGCGATCATAAACCATAACTGACATGACATTGATCCTCTACACCTGCAAATACGTGATGCCAGAAGGGCTTGACATAACCTGCTTTCTGTGAGCTTCAAAAATCAAAGGCTCTATTTTTGTGGATTCAGGTAGATGGATTTTAGTGGCTTTCACCAACTTGTTACCTCTCAGTCCCACAGGACACTCGCACCTGTACCCACTGGCTGTGTTAATACACTTGCCAACTGCGCAAGGGGCCGACAGACATTCGTCCACATCTTCGTTGCAGAGGTCGCCTTGCCTACCCTCAGGACACACACACAGGTAGTTCCCACTGCCTGCTGGAAAATTGACGTCCGTTACACAGGTACCTCCGTTCTTACACCCACATGGCACCACGTCAATCTGTGTTACAGATGGGAAAGAAAGCGACACTGCTGAGGCATTGTTATCCTCCCACTTATGCCGTACTGTGGGCGTTAATGTCTCCTAAAATTAAGACCACATTTCCCATAAATCCTACAGTCTCCTGCACCTTTCCCTCTGATCGTCCTGATCTCTCCCTCTGCGGCTCTTACCTTCACGGTGGAGGTGCTCTGGGCGTTGCACTCGTCTGACAGCGTGAAGCGAAACAAGCTACTCGACTGACGCCCCTCCTCCTCAGGAAAAGATGGGACCCTCCAGATAAGAAGGCCGGCAGGGGAGAGGACGGCACCCTTTGGCCCCTCCTCCAGCTGGAAGAGGAGTGCCGAGCCCTCGGGGTCTGATGCTGCAAACTGGAAGACAAAGTTCTCCCCGGCAAATGTCCGCAGGGCGCTTTGAGGCTGGTGGAAGGCCGGCGGCTCATTGACTGAGGGCAGAGGAGGAAAAACGTGTACAAATACCACATACTTTCAACAACGATAGAATTACCGCCTCTGCAAAACCGTCAAGTTGCCATTACAGTTTCCATCCATGTCTGTGAAAACATGGATGCTTCACACACAGAAGATCTATACAGTCAGCACAGTTTCAAGATTAGAGTCACCAATTCAGTATCTGACCAAATGTCTCCCCTTCTGTTCCTGAGATATGACGTTAAATAATGGCCAGAAAAGTGTTTTTGCAGAACGCTATGATGTCACAGTGAAGTTGACCTTTGACCTTTTGAATATAAATTGCCATCACTTCATCATTTTATCCTGTTAGACATTTGTGTGGAATTTTGTCATAATTAGTGAATGAAATCTTGAGTTATGGCCAAAAACATGCTTTGTGAGGTCACCGTGACCTTGCCCTTCGACCTTTGACCACCAAGTTCTAATCCATTTACTCTTGAGTCCAAGTGGACGTTTGTGCCAAATTTGAAGAAATTCCCTAAAGGCCCGCTTGAGATATCATGTGACCTTGACTTTTGACTTTTAACCACCAAATTCTAATCAGTTCATGTCTGACGCAAAGTGGATGTTTGTGACAGATTTTTTTAAAAATTCTTGAGGTATCACATTCACAAGAATGCGATGGATATAAGGTTGCGGTGATCTTGGCTTTCGACCAGTTCATTGCTGAATCCAGGGAAACATTTGTGCCAAATTTGAAAAAAGTTCCCTCAAAGCATTCTTGAGATATCATGATCATGAGAGTGAGACAGACGCAAGGTCAATGTGACCTTTGACTACCAAAGTCTCATCAGTCTATTCCTGAGTGGAAATAGATGTTTGTGCCAAATTTGAAGAAATTCCCTAAAGGCCCGCTTGAGATATCATGTGACCTTGACTTTTGACCTTTAACCACCAAATTCTAATCAGTTCATGTTTGACGCAAAGGGGACGTTTGTGCCAGATTTTTTAAAAATTCTCTCGAGGTGTCCTTGAGATATCACATTCACAAGAATGTGATGGATATAGGGTTGCGGTGATCTTGGCTTTTGACCAGTTCATTGCTGAGTCCAGGGAAACATTTGTGCCAAATTTGAAAAAATACCCTGAAGGCATTTTTGAGATATAACATTCACAAGAATGAGACAGATGAGGTCACAATGACCTTGACCGCTGGCCCATGATCCCTAAAATCTAATCATCCTAATGAGTCCAAGTGGACATCTGTGCCACATTTGAAGAGATATTGCATTGACGAGAATGGAACAGATAGACGGACAACCTGCAAACATGGCAATAGTTGTTCCTTTCTTAATTACCATTACATTGACAACTACAAGTCTTAGTGTTTTATGACAGAATCTACTTCCTGTCCTGAAATAAACTCCTTCATGTGAGCTTGCTTTGACAAAAACATTCCTCCAGGCTGTTCCTGGTAGAGCCATTGTAAACACCCATGTCCATATCTGGAGGTGTTTCCAGCTTTTCTTTCCAAACTGAGCTCTCGACGGCCATGTTAACCAGATCATGTAGCATCCACTTCCTGAGATCACGCTCTCCCCCACAGATGTTCAACAGGAGGAAAGTGATGATAATCCCAGGGAACACCTGCTCAGCATGATGGTCATATGTTAAGAAACTGATTAATACGATTATTGCTATTACTGAATTCCAAACCTCACAGTCTAGAACTACGTCGGGCAACTTGGTGAGATACTTGCATGCCATTGCAGAGTACCATTGTTGTTGAGAAACCTTTTAAAATTACTGCCCTGAGGAAATTCAGGTTTTAATGTGGGACTAAACGACGTGTTATCCTGCGCATTTATCGCAGTGCTCAGCTATCAAAGCCTCACTAAACTGACTTGTGTTTCGTTGAGTGTGACTAAGAATGACTGTCAGTCTGTGTAGCCGTAGTAACAAACCATGTGATTTACCCCCGCTGCTCCCCTCTGTCTCAGAGTGGTGAAGCGACAGGTCAGGGCATGCTGGGAAACCTAAACCTCCGCTCCTTTGATCTACTAATGGGGACAAACAGGACCACAGTTGGACAGCTACCTCGCTAACAGCCAACCACGACTGTCACGGCAATCATGCAAGAAGATAAATGCTGTTCTCCCTGTAATTCATCATTAGTGGGCTACAAGCTGAGACAAAAACACCTCCTGGAGGTCTGAAACACTGGTTCCCAACCCAACCCCTAACTAAGTGAGATATTGTATGGATTTCATATTATATTCAGTGCATAACAATCATAACAAACCCACCCTGCCTTTAACCTGAGTTTATTTTTTTGTTAAATTTTATGTCTTAAATAGTAATCCGAACTTTTAAAATAGCAATTTTATTCAGTTTTCTTCACAGAAATCAACAAAATGCTGAGATATAGACCAACTGTTCAGGCAGCTCACATCCCAGCTCCATCAGCTGATCTCAAGCAACTCAATCAGCTGATGGAAGGGAGTCAGCTGATAGATCACATGATTCCGTTTCTATGCAACCAACTGGCGAATCTCATTCAGGGCGCCCTATTTAAACTGCTCTGGCCTGCCTACTGTTGCCGCTTCCTCTGGAAGCTGCTTTGCAACCTGCCTCCACCCCAGCTCCTCCTTTTCATGCTGTGTCTGACTTATCAATGTCATTTGTCACTGATGCTGCCTTAGGCTTTCCATGTAGGTATTTGGAGAGAGGTGTGCTCTCTCTCTGCCGTAAGGCTTTACAGGTAGGCGTGTAGAAAATCTTTCCACGTAGGCACATGGAAGGGCAGAGAGGTGTGCTCTCTCTCTGCCATAAGGCTTTACAGGTAGGCGTGTAGAAAATCTTTCCACGTAGGCACGTGGAAGGGCAGAGAGGTGTGCTCTCTCTCTGCCACATGGCTTTCCATGTACGTGTGTAGAAAGTCTTTCCATGTAGGCATGTGGAAGGGCAGAGAGGTGTGCGCTCTCTGCCTTAGGCTTTCTGCAAAGACCTAGGAAAGGCAGAGAGGCCCCAGAACAGCGCCATACCGCCAAATATGATAATGCAAATGGAAATAAAGTTTTCTTTGACTAAAGTTGTCCAAACTTAAATGTACTTTCTAAAAGTTGTCTTACATCCTAGTGGTGTTTTGGCAACTCCGTCTAGGGGTCAGGACCCCCAAATATAATAAAAATAAAAATAAAAATTCGCTGTATGTTTAGGATTTCCCATCATTGATCACTGATATTTAGAGAGAAAGCAAGTTGCAGCAAGTTTGGAAACCCTGAGGGGTGAGTGGAGACGCATTGCCCATCTTTAAATACAGGCGACAGGACAATCTTGTCCACATATTTTTGGCCATAGGGTTTACTTATACTTTTTATATAAGTGCTGTGTCTCCATATTGAATATTTCCATTCATACACTTCCATGTAGTACACTGTGTAAACTATGCACTTAAGAGTTTCATGGTCCCCACCCCTTCTGCTACATAACCGAGATGGTGACCATTGAGGGTGAGAAGTGTCTCGTGTTCCACGCTCAACTTTTTGACTGTTATGAGTAAACAATCCGAATTAATGACATAAAAAGACATAACAGACGTGCACATCCCAAAACTCTTTAAGGCAGGTGCTGGACGAAAAGAAAAGCCATAACACCATAGCTCCCTCAAGAGTTTTTTGCCTAATAACCTGTTGACTATTTGGATTCACCAAGGGCAAATTATGTACGGTTCTGTTGATGACGGATCTCTTTTCGTACCTTGATTCACAGACCAGGTGAATTTGGAGGTGTCGGGGTCACAGAGGAGGCAGGGGCTGCTGGGATTGGAGTCTCCCTCTGCGAAACACATCCCGTCGATGTTACACGTCCTCTCCTGGCGACCAGAAAGTGCAAAAGGTTTGTTTGCGTACTTATATTTACAACACTGTTTAAAAAATGCCAAAGCAGCTTCCAGAAATTACAGCAATATAAACATATTTCATCAAGCTGTTTATTTTCCTTCAGTGGGTTTCTCTGGAGGAGCCAGGTACACAACAGGAAATCTGCTCCATCTCTGCTTCGGCTAATTCAATTTAGTTCAGCTTTGGCAGGCACATGCAGATCTCTGAGTGTCTGCAGTCGCATGTTGTCCTGTCTCCGTTCCCATAAAAAGCACTTCCAGTAACAACATGGCCCCCTCTGCACCTTTGTTGGGTTTTTAAAAAGCCAGCTGCTGCATGTTTGGAGGAAGGAAAATCACACTGTCTCTGGTTTAGTCATTCAACAAGTTACAAGTTGTTCAGAGCGCTGATTCTGCAGCCCTAACAGAGCATATGAAACGCTTCGCTGCACTTTTCCTCTAAACACCACTGAATCACATCTGTCTCCTAAATCTGTTATACAAATACACAAACACAAATTTTCCCAACAAGTGACCTGCTACGTCCATTATTTTATTCAGTTTATGATGTGGAGGAGATTAACAACTGGACATGGAGGAAAACGCTTCTTTTTTGTATGCGAGTTACCTTTAACTTACAGAGTCCTGAGCGCGATGCGTCGCACACCTGGCAAACGCCATCGTAGATCGTCAGCACCTTGGCCTGACTGTACTGGGAGCCATCGTTGGTGACCTGGGACAGGAAAGAGAGGAGCTGACATGACATGACTAAACATCCACCAACAAACAAACAAGAAAAGAAATGAGACGTTACCTTAATCTCCCAGCGTGCGTATGGTTTGTCGTCCATCATGAAGTCTTCTGTGTTGACGGCTGTGTTGCTCAGAGACGGCACGGCACAGTCTAAAGCCTTGGAGCTGAGGAAGGTGGCTTTTGTTCTCTGTTTTTCCCCTGGAACCCAAACTCCGTTCATGTACTGTGGGGGCAGATTAACGCAGTTCAGAGGACACATCGTGAAAACCTCTTGAAGGCATTCAGCCTGACCTTTGACCTTGCCTTTCCTTACCTTAAGTCTGTTGGCGTGGCAGCTGAGGTCAGAAGAGTCGATGAAGCCGAGGCCAAACACTCGAACGCTGCGACAGTTGAAGGTGCGGATGTCACACAGTCCACCGTTCTCCAAATCTGTTATTTCTAATGGCTGGCCTATCAGAGGAGAGATAATAATGATTCTACAGTTGTAGCAAAACACAATCATTGACCTTCTTTACCAATTACGGACTGGAGCAAGAGCCTCTGGGTACTCACTGATGGCCAGGCTGCAGTCGTAGAAGCTGTGGCTGGGGTAGCACTGGCAGCCCCACTCTGTACACTCTCCATTTCCGTTGCAAAAGTTGGGGCAGCGCAGCGCTGTCACCACCTCCCTGGATGTTCCTGGACGACCAGACACCTCCAAGGCTCTCAGGGTCCGGTTATCCAACAGCCTCCTCTCACACTCATTCTCCAGGTACGGCAGCAGCGCCTCCTCCCAGCCCAGGTCGTCTTTGAGCTGCAGGTCCAGAATGCAGAGATCCACTGCCTCGTCCAGGCGGCGTCCCAGTAGCCCTCGGCACATGGCGCCAACGGTTGAGTTGGCCAAAGCGATCTGGCACACCTCCAGAGCTTTGGCGGAGGTCAGGCCGCTCGGTGTGGGCCACTCAGGCTGCACCTCCGGCCGGGCTTCCGCCAAGTGATCCTCAGGGAAGAAGTAGGCTAGGTTCTCCAGATCGGCCTGGCTGAGGCTCTGAGTCGTGAAAACAGGCTTAAATTCAAATGACGCCTGTCTCTTTGGTCTGTCAGTGGAAAGCAGAAGATCCTCCCTGAACTCACCGTCCAGTTCAAGACCACCGTCACTGTTTTGATTGTTCCCAGTGTGAAGCCCAAGGTGCCTCCTCTCCAGAGGATGACTTCTGAAGGCAGACATATCCAGGATGCTTTCCTCCCTCTCTGGACTCTCGATGTATTCCACTGTTGTGTCCATAGAGGGGAACACAGATGTGTAATCCACATTATTGTATGCTATGCAGTCGGAGTGAGCAGAAGGATCGTACAAGTTCCTCATCCCTCTGCCGGTGTGATGGGAAGTGCTGTATCCTTTTTGGCACTGACAGAAGGGCCTCTTGACCTCCTGCGTCGTCCCAGGAGGTGTCTCGTCAAATAAACTCTCACCGGGTGCTATCCTAGCACACGCACAAAAGAAAGGAAAACCACAGGAACAAAAAGCTCTGTGAAGAATCTGCCTTTTCAGGTCCAAAACAATCACATCAATTTTAATCTTTATTTGTCTCAGACTGACCTCCAGCTCTCTATGAAGCGATGCAGGTCATCAGGACCATAGGAGCCACCATCGGAGCCGTGGAAGTCGTTGTTGCCATTGCGGTCGAAGGTGCCGCAGAGGCCCTGCGTGTTGCTGTAGTCAACGCTGGGCGCCCGTACGGACAGGCTCATCCCCCAGTCGCCAACATCGGCCCTAACAAAGGCCCCGGAGGGAAAGATCAACTACGAGAGGAGAGTCACATCCAGCAGTGCATTAACATAATC
The DNA here is from genome assembly GCF_011397635.1 of Epinephelus fuscoguttatus. Classification (NCBI taxonomy): domain Eukaryota; kingdom Metazoa; phylum Chordata; class Actinopteri; order Perciformes; family Serranidae; genus Epinephelus; species Epinephelus fuscoguttatus. The sequence continues at coordinate 3,322,683 of NC_064775.1, forward strand.
TCCTCATGCAGGAGAAATGAACATTTAGACCCTAAAAGAGCGGCGCATTCTTGATCAAATTTATATGATGGATGTATTTAAAGTCAAGATCCCTCATGCATTTGATTTGGAGGCACAGCATTGACTGATTTTCCAAACAATTCTGCACCAGTGTGAAAACGTTCGGATACCTACGGTGACCTTCTTCCCCTGGTGGGACTCCAGCACCCTGACTCCACTGCCATCCCTGTCACCTAGGTTCTTCAGGGTGAGCTGTGGCCTGGTTTCCTGCAGCTGGCCGTTGCACATGTCAAAGATGGCAATATCGTTTCCCTCTCGCACTGCTAGCCCACAGTTGCAGGCGACAGCGTAGTGCCGGCTGCCACAGTCCCACTGGCGAGAGTGGACCTCGAACTCCCTGACGAGGCTCCGGTAAAGGATAAAAGTGCCGGTCTGGTGGTTTTCATAACGCCTGCACAGCAGAATGAGAGAAGGACATAGAGATATATCAACGTCTGAGCCAGACTGGAACTCAAATTACCATTTGACGGCCGCTGATAACTGATGAATGGGTAAATTACCTGCCGTCTAGTGTAATGACATGTGGGTCAGTCAGAGAGTAGCAGATGGAAGTAGGAACGTCCTGGACCGTGACCTGGGGGAAGATGGTAAGGAGAGCAAAGATAAGGAGGGCTCCATGCTGTGACCCCTTGACCTTGAGCTTTGATGTTTTCACCCAGTACAGATGGGAAACTCCTCTCGGCAGGCTCTTCAGAGACACACTGTCTGGAGGGCTGACATCATGTCTTACACAATGTAATGGCTTGTGTGGAGGCAGCTAATGACTACGCAGAATATCGCTCTTTAAACATGATGTCGACTCATCAAACAGGCACATTTTTGGCCCTCAACCCCCACCGTCCCTTCCAGGTTTATAAAGCACTGTGTGTACATGTAAACAGTCTAACAGACAGACCTGTGATTAGAGCCATCTTTCTAATTAAAGTAATAGTTAGATAATTATATCACATTGCTCTTCATTGTTCATTTAGTTTGGGACCCTGGTGCCCTCTTAAGAAGTTCAGGATGCCACTCCTGGAATCCCCAAGGACCACTGGAACCTCCCTAAAGACCCTTCGGGCACCCTCAACTGGTCCAGGAACCCCTTTAACGACTTTGTCCTGTGCAGTTTGCATACCACAACAACATCAAGAATCCATGGCACCCAATTACCTTTGAGGATGGAGAAAGCGACATGTGTGCAGTGGTCTCATGAATAGTCGGTCCATGTGTGTTTTTTGGGTAAAAAAAAATGTAATCCGCATTTTTGATTCTACTGTTTATTTCTGTTGTGTATTGTGCAGCACCCTCCGTTAATGACACATCCATGATGTCAGTGGTTCCGCTCAAAACTGGTAGCATCAAGGTTCCAAGACCACCTGGTCTCACTCCGAAGTCATCAAAATCCGGTATTGGGCAGTGACTTGCGGCGTCACACACTGACGATAAAAGCCATCCTTTAACATCGGTATGATACGCGGCCGGTCATCATTATTGTTTAGCCGCGCTCGGCGGCATCAGGGGAAACGCAACTGGACAAGAACGAAGGTTAAGGCGGCAAAAGTCATGTGTTTTTGTTGCCTAAACTTAACCACATGTTTTTGTTGCCTAAACATGTGTTTTTGTTGCCTAAATCCATCCACGTGTTTTTGTTGCCTAAACCCAATCATGTGTTTTTGTTGCCTAAACCCAGTCATGTGTTTTTGTTGCCTAAACCCAATCATGTGTTTTTGTTGCCTAAACCCAGTCATGTGTTTTTGTTGCCTAAATCCATCCACGTGTTTTTGTTGCCTAAACTTAACCACATGATTTTGTTGCTTAACCCAACCATGTGTTTATATTGCCTATACCTAGTCATGTGTTTTTGTTGCCTGAACTTAACCATATATTTTTGTTGCCTAAACATGTGTTTTTGTTGCCTAAATCCATCCACGTGTTTTTGTTGCCTAAACCTAGGCATGTGTTTTTGTTGCCTAAACCCAACCAAGAGTTTTGTTGCCTAAACCCAACCATGTGTTTTTGTCGCCTAAACCTAGTCAGAGGTTTTTGTTGCCGAAACCCAACCATGTGTTTTTGTTGCCTAAACCCAACCACATGATTTTGTTGCCTAAACCCAACCATGTGTTTATATAGCCTATACCTAGTCACGTGTTTTTGTTGCCTAAACCTAGTCACATTTTTGTTGCCGAAACTTAACCATGTTTTTGTTGCCTAAACTTAACCACGATTTTGTTGCTTAACCCAACCATGTGTTTTTGTTGCCTAAACCCAACCACAAGATTTTGTTGCCTAAACCCAACCATGTGTTTATGTTGCCTAAACTTAACCACATGATTTTGTTGCTTAACCCAACCATGTGTTTATGTTGCCTAAACTTAACCACATGATTTTGTTGCCTAAACCCAAGCATATGTTTATGTTGCCTAAATCCAACCACATGATTTTGTTGCCTAAACCCAACCATATGTTTTTGTTGCCTAAACCCAACCACATGATTTTGTTGCCTAAACCCAACCATGTGTTTTTGTTGCCTAAACCTAACCATGTGTTTTTGTTGCCCAAACTTAACCATGTGTTTTTGTTGTTGAAGGAATAAAATGTCAATTTGCCATGTTGTACTGATGTAGTGCTTTTATTTTGAAAGAGACTGTATGTAAACTGTGAATTTCCTGTGAAAACAGAAGTGTATTTTGAAAACAGACGATGCATGTAACAGGCAGAACTTTATATGGTGTCCCAGAACGACGTCCCATGACCAAACATCGATTTGTGACGAGGTCGAACGGACAACGTGCTGTCCAAGAATCTTTGATGGAACTGGTTCAAGAACCAGAGCTAATTTGGTGGACAAGGGGTACCTGAAACCTCCTCAAAATTTCCAGGATAGTCATCAAAGAGCTCTGAAAGCCCCTCAACCTCCTGTACTCATTGATTCTCATTATGGTCCACTAATATGTATTCAAGGATCCCTCAGTGACCGATGAAAACCTCTTAAGAACACCCTCAAGAATGACTTGAATGTTTTCCTGAACCCCTGGAGACCCTTGAGGATCTCTTGAACGCTCTCAAAGCGTCACTCGGCACTGAACAGCTTTTCCTTCAGATGAAATTCCTCCTGTGAAAGCATCAGATTTATATACGTTTATCCTTAAAGGTCCAAGAAATTTAATTTCAACTCACTTTCAGAGACGTTGGGGCGTAGCTTCTCCAGATTCTCGGTGCACTCGATCCGGGTAAAACACCGATCAGACTCAGCCGATTCCCATCACGTGTGAAATCGGTGACGGCGGTGATGAAAAAGCTCACCTGGCCGCAGCTGCCTTGGCTGCAGGCGCTGGGCTGGAGCTCCACCTGGCAGGCGGACAGCGCCACATTTGGGGCCTCATGTCCGAGACTGTCTGCAAATGTCAACACAGCGGTGAGTTAGTGTTAACGGACGGCACACAGCTGCCTGCAGAGCTGTAATAATGTCTTCCTGAGCTGGCTTTGATGTGATGATGTGCAGGGCAAGTCGGAGCATAACAGAAGAGGAACCCAAGACATGAAATAGCTGTTCTGATGAGTCTTTTGTGAGCTAATCGAAGATGCTCATAACAACGTATGCATATTTTAGCAAAGGCAATTTCTTTTAAAGGATCATTTATCAGTAAATACAAAGAATTCCAGTTCCCTTACGTTGTTTTGGTCACAAATTCGAATATATTTGTCCAATCAAGGGGATATTAAGGTGAATAGAGTGGTATGTTTGGTCAGCTGCCGTGGTTGCTGCAGGCTCATCCCACCCAGCTCCATCCTATTTCCAAAATTGGGATTTTCTGTCCCCAAACAACTGCACAAGATACTCAAACACTATCTCCTGTTTCCTGCAGGTCTGACCTGGGTCGTGGACGCTCAGAGCCAGAGGGACTCCACACTGGTGGCCGTGGTCGGGGTCGAAGCAGGGGATGGGTACTGTGCTGTGCACGGTCACCTCGTGCTCTTTACTGTTCTCTGCGATGTGGAGCGAGTCTGGAGAAAACTGAAGGGAAAGAGGAGACAAAGAGCCGTCAGGTAAGTTTGAACGTAAAGCTCTCAAACACTCACATGCTGGAGTTAAAACACAAGACGAGAACGTTTACCTTCAGTCCTGCGTAGAAACCTTCACTTTCTTTCGGAGAAGATCTGCTGTGGCTGAAGTTGGCTCTGAAAGTTGACACACTGCAGGAGAACTGCAAGGAAAACATCGCTGACATCACTTAATGCTCTTATTAATCCATAAAATAACATGCGTATAAGAGACGTTAAAAATAAAGCCAAAACCAAAACATACCAAAACCTTTCCTAATGTAGCTCCAAGAGCACTAACTCATGGTTTAAGACAAACGAAGCCGACCTTTGACCCAACTGAGCTGCTCTATCAACACGTGTTAAAAAAGGTCTGTGAGGATGAGCCCACCCTTCTGCAACACGTTCCAGACACAACTAACACAACCCCGGTGTTCAAATATGGACAATAAGCACAATGGCCCACAGCTGCACGAGGGCCAGCAGTCACAGTGACATCACCTCACTTTCAAACAGCATCACGTTGAAAGTCTAATAACTTAATGTTTCCAGGCAAGAGATAATTTCGACAGGAAATGAGAGCCGTCAGAGTTGAGACTGTGCAGCAGACTGTCGAGAGAAGACGTTTCATTAAAGTAATTATTACTCCAAATGCAGAGAAGACATCCACTTCAGCTGTATCAAAGAAGATCCATTACGTCCTGATCTGATCTCAGAGATCAGTACCGGGGCTGATCAAGGCATTGTAATAAATGGGATCGGCTTTTTTTAACCTAGCCGATCATATGTTTTACGCCAGCTGTAACGCTTACATGCACAGCAACGCAATGAGTGCAGCTGTCATCAACTGTCCACCGGGCCAAAGCTTCAAGGGAGGTCACCCTCTTAGTTGTAATTTTTGCCCCCTCTGTTTAACAGGTGGTATTCGCGAGAGATGCCACCTGCTGGGGCGAGGCACGACGCGGTTTTGCCAAGCGGGACATGCTCCTGGAAAACACTGCATTCAAGCAATCCCAGCCCTCTGACGTCATCAGCGTGCTGCGCTTGTGCTTCTTTCAAAATTCCTTTGTGTGTCTTCAGAGCTAAGCTAGTTAGTACAATTGAACAAAATCCTTATCGACATTGAACGACAACCTTATAACCTACTGCAGCGTTGGTGAGTTCAGGATTGGGAGCAAATAAACTTAACTGGGACATCCCTTAGTGAGAGACCAAAAGTCTCCAACGACTTAAGGCCCTGACACACCAAGCCGACAGTTGGCCGTCGACCAAAGTCAGGCCGTCGGTGAGCGTCTGTCAGCCTAGTTTTTGTGGTGTGTCCCGCACCATTGGCCCTTCAGCATCGGCCGATTGAGCATGTTGAATTGGCAGCGGAGCTTGTTGGTGAGAGAGATCACTCTGACTGGCTGTTCAGGTTTTATTTCCTCCCCCTGTAGTGAGTGAATCTGCCGGTAGTGAAACCGGGGTTATTCAGGTTAAAGTGTGTCCGCACCTTTAGGAAACTTTGCCAAACTGTGGACACTCTAACTTTCAGATTCCTTTCTTATTTTCCGGCTCACCAGAATGAGTTTCACGAGCAATTATTCAGCCTGGCAACCGTTAATATCTTCAATTTCTCTGCTTATTGGTCAGCAGCACAAGACTCTTGTGTCCGATCTAACCAGCAACAACCCCTGCTGAATGTAAGATGAAGTTCCTCTCCTTGCTCCTCGATCCTGGATTGAATAATGATCTTGACGCTCAAATCCGACCTCTTGCAGAGACAAAGAACGGTCTGATCAAATGCTTTGTATCACCTTATGTCTTCTGGTAACAGAAGCCAGCTGATGGCCGTCTGACCCACAACATGCACAAAAATGAGGACAAATCAGATTCGTTCTGGAGCGTCTTTGCCACGAGTGATTGCCCTTTATTACTCTGGAAATAAACTTCTGTCAAGATACACACAGCTGAAGGTCGCAGAGGCTTACAGAAGAGCCGACTCCCACACCTCCAGAAACTTCCTGTCAGGAGGCAGGTTTACAGTCGGACACTGGAACTGAACTGGACAATTTGTGCAATTAAAAGAGAACAGCCGAATGAGTGCAAGTGTTGAGAACAGCTTTATCTGTGTATCCGTGTGCATCCGTCCATGTAAGAAAAACATCCCCAGAATTCACAGTGAAGGTTTGAATGGGGAGGTTTAAATGGGAAGCATGTGGAGCGAGGCTTTCCCAACCTGCAACTGATTTAAATTCCCCACCCTCTTCTTGCCTTCTCTTAACGGGACACGACATGCGTTGCCTATCTGCCTTTGCTTTGTGAACCCAGGCAAAAAGAGGTCAGCATGATCCATGGCTTACGTTGCCCACTCGAGGGGTCAAGCCCTCCACATGTGCTCCCCGAAACTCTCAGCACGGTCTGGCAGGAATTACCGTTTCTCCGAGCCTGAAGTGAACGCCATCCATCTCCACCAGAGAGAAGGGCTTCAGCGTGGATTCCTGCCTGATCTCGGCCTTCATGCTGTGGCCGATGTGTCTGGCCCAGACCACCTGGAAGCCCAGTGGCTGGTTCCAAGGCGGTGGGATGAAGGAGCACCTCAGTTGGACACTGTGGCCGATGAGCTCCGGGGTGATCACTGGGCGCGACGGCAGGGACGGGACGGCAGCTGAAATTTACAATAAATTTGATGTCATTTGCTACAGTATTGGTATAAATATAAAATATATCCCAAGCACTGATCAAAGTCCACTTATCTTTGCTAAGATTGTAGAAGCCAACATTGTCAGAAAGTCTCACCTTTGCATCGGCCGTTGACTTCGACCTCACCTGGTGGGCAGAGCCTGGGTCCTAACTCTGGAGTGACTGAAACATGAGAGTTCTTCTCATCATTATTGTGCACAAATATTGTATATATTCATCAGGGGTCGGCTGCAAAACACCTTAAGATAAGATTTTCCTTAAAGCCGCAGTTAAAATTTACTCACATTAAAATCGGTTGCACAAAACCGTTTAAGAAGGTATTCTTAAAGTGTTCACTTAAGTATTCATGGTTTTTTATTCAAGGTACCTCTGACTCTATCTTAACTACAACATGACTGAATTTAAAGATGATAAATGAAAGGAATTCTTTGCAACTGTGTAAGTCCCTCAGCTAAGCAGAAAGTGTCAAGTGTCATACTTGAGGAGAAAACTTAAGGTGTTTTGTGCAACCTGTCCCAGATTTTTAAATCTCTCAATATCAGTGTAGGTATTGGCCTCAAGATTCCTCTCTTTGTGTGACCTTTGACTTTTACCAAGCGCACAAAGCACTTAAGAACATGTTCACCCCCAAACAAAAAATATCTCTTATCTGTAGTGCTATTTATCTGTCTAGATGGTTTTGGTGTGAGTTGTCTACCTTCTCTCCAGTATAATGGAACTAGATGGCACTCAGCTTGTGATGCTCAAAGTGCCAAAAATTTTTTTTTTGAAAACCTCAACAATGTCTCTTTCCAGAAATCATGTCTCTGTTTAAGATAATTCACAGATCTTGTTTCACAGAACTATTTTCTTTCTACCAAACTACAACCGCCAACCTTATCATCACGCGGAAGGAAGAGTGCATCTACTGCTAGCTCACCGAGCTAACGTTACAGCTCAGCTGAGGAGGACGCCATTAATGTTTACATCGCTCACTGTCACAAGCCAGGCTGTTCTCATGCAATGTTTGCACATTACCAATGCGCTGAGAGAAGTAAAGACTAAAGAGGGAAGCGATAAGGAGACAGGTTAGGGTGTTGGACTGACCGATGTTCAGAACCGTGTGAACTTTGAGCTATTTTAAGGTACATCGTCAACGTATTTCTTTTCCTAAACCTAACCTATGCTAAGTGCTTAACTTTACGTTAAGTACATAAGGTCAACAGTGCTAAAGGGGTACCTAGAGCGTCATAGTTTGACGTGTAGGGCCACTGGCCAGGTATCAGTAGTGGACGAGTTGGGAGTGAGAATGTGTAGGAACTATTTACTTTCTGTCGAACTACACTCGGCAACCGTGTCACTCTGCAGAAGGAAGCGTGCATCTACTGCTAACTCACCCAGCATCACTGAGCTAGCTAACGTTACAGCTTAGCCAAGAAGGACACCATTAATGTTTACATCTGGCACTGTCACGAGCACAAGCCTCTCGTCTGTGAGTAGATGCACGCTTCCTTCTGCGCGGTGATACAGTAGGCAGGTGATGTTCAGTACAAAGAAAATAGTTCCTACATGACACTTCTCACAACAAGGTCTGTGGATTATCTTGAGTAACTGCGTCATGATTTCTGCGAAGAGACACTGATGTTGAGTTTTTTTAAATGTACTTTTTTGGCGCTTTGAGCACCACAAGCTGAGTGACATCTAGAGAAGGCAGACATCTCTACGGCTGATATCTCCAACACTCTGCAACTCACACCAGAATAATCTACACTGATAAACAGCTCTACAGGGAAGAGGAAAAATATGTGTTTTTGATTTTGGGGTGACCTGTACCTTTTAAGGTCAGCTCAGATTCTGCTCACCTTTAGCGCAGTATCCCATGCACCCCTGCGTGGGCTGCAGGTGGTACAGCAGGAACTCGCCGCAGTTCCGCACCGTGATGGGGATGCGGAAGAGGCAGCAGTCCTTGGTGCTGCCTTGGAAGAACTGCCAGGTGGCGCAGGCGGAGAGCTGGCGGACCTCGCCAGGCCGGGGCAGGGAAGCATCCTTCAGTGACAGCCACACCGGAGCCTGTGTACCACAGCGGTTCATCTGCGGGGCGGGCGTCAACAGAAACAGTCATTACCTGTAGTAAAGGGGGTTATTATACCCTCCACCTGGGCTGCAGGTGCTCATTAAACCTGCTGGATGCTAGATGTTTGCGCAGGGAGAGGATGTTTGATGCTATTTTTTTGGCAGAGATTTTATTTGAGGATTTTGACAATCAGGCAGTCGGAGCAGAGACACAGGACGTTGTGCAAAGATGAAAACACAACCAGTATTTTTGGTGTCTTACCTCAACGCAGGTGGTTGGCATCTCCGCTGGCTTGTTGTTGATCTTGAATCTGTACCAGCCTGGCAACAGCGAGTGGTCACAGATCAGGTCCTGGATGGCCGTGTTCTGGATCTCTGTGGAGTCAAAGTCGACGCTGCGATAGGGATTATGCAAAGTCCGATGACCTCCTGGGTAACACTCTGGAGCTGAGATGTGAAGAACAAGGACGGTGGAAATTACACATTAATTTAGCAGATGTTTTTCTGTGTTTAAAGTTGGTTTAAGGAAAAAGGATCAGGGGAGAAAAATGATTGTTCAGACTGAGACACAGACACTAAATGTTTCTGTGGCCTGGCTTTAAAACCTCTTAAAATAATTTTCCACTTTTGGAGAGCTTTAATCTCTTTGGATGCTTGCCGCTGCTGAACATTTTCCAACCCCAAATCTCCTTGAGAGGAAATGGAAACTGAAGAATCTCAGGCTGTGATCAGATGAGCAGGTTTACCCCGGAGTCATGTCTTTATCTGTGACTGAGTCCTGCTGTGTGGTTGTGAACAAGACGGCACTGAGAGGACAGACGTGATCAAGATAGACAAAACAAAGGCAATTTGTGTCATCAGGGGAAACGGCAAACAAGGGCTGACTGTCCTTGGCTGGGCTGAGAAGTTGTCTTAAACTGGAGTGTGGAAGTTTATGCTTGGCCTTGGATAGGGAAGGTCCACTTAACAGTATTTTCTCTTTCTCTTCTTTTATTTGCTCAAATAAAAGTTAATTTTTAAAGGGTCAGTTCAGTGTTTTCCAACCTCGACCCTACTTCCACATGTTTTTGTCTAAGTGAGGAATGGGAACAACAATTTTTGAAATTGGTCCAGTACAAATACAACATGCTAACTTCATTAGCGCCAGCCTATGGCATTTTACATTGTATAAATTAGCCTAGCAGCTAGCAAAGATTTCCTCTGCTCATATGAAGCCAGGATAAATCACACACAAGACTTAAAATGCTATTTTAGTGGAGGCTTTACTGTCTTCACAATTTATTGTTTCTTATCTGTGAAATAAAAGTAAATAACATCTTTGTTTCCACTGAGGGAAATGGTTTCAGCTTACAGAGACAGACAGGAGGTCTGCGTCACCATGACGTGTGGTTACATTTCTGGGGAGTTGCACATCACCGTGCGGCGTAAGGTACAGCGGCAATTTGTCTGACAACATTATGCGAAGGATCCCTACAGAGATAGACCTTTTAGTTAAAGAGTAAGATCCTCTTTGTTTAACCAGAAACAGCCCCGAAATCGCCATCATCAAACCCACCAGACTCCAAACTGTAATTTCAACATGTATAGGGCCAGCATATTTTCTAGGTGGCACCCTCCAAAAATGGAGCCAATACAGAAGTGCCAAAACCTGCAGTTCCTCTAATGGCCACTTGAGCCTTTTCCAGCTGACACTGGATAAGAGGCAGGGTTCACCCTGGACAGGTCACCAGACTATCACAGGGCTGACTCATAAGCCCCTTTTACACTGCCAGATTTTCGGCGAATGTTGGGCCGTTTTGCTGGCAAGCTGCGAGCGTTTAGACACACAGAGCCGGATTGGCGAGTTGATCCAAGGTGCCCAATTTTCCGCCTCGTAGGGTAGACATATTGGTGGAACCCTTTTAGTTTAAACAGATCGAGGCGGCTTTGTGCAACGGGAGGAGCTGTTGAAGACTTGTGGGAGGAGCTGTTGGTGACGCTACACGTGCGAGTCACTGGTGGTGGATAAACAGGAAACTGCTGATAGCAGGAATTAGCGAGCAGCTAGTAGCAAGAGGGAAACACAAACCTGACAGACACTGTAAAGATGAGCAACTGGGGAGACAAGGAATTGTACGCCCTCCTTGTCCTCGCAAACAAAGAGGCCATTAACCGTCAGATGACGGGGACGGTGAAGAACGGGCCGACTTACGAGAGAATCTCTGAAGGACTGACCAGCCGCGGCTTCCCTCCCACGTCACTGTTTACGTCACACGCTGAGCTACACGCTTTGTTACTTGCTCACGCCCCCCATTGCCCCATTATTTTGTTTGTGTCGACTTTAAAAGATTATAAAATTACTGTAAATGGTGTCTAGCGGGTTTGTCGATAGCAATTTCGGGGCTGTTTCTGGTAAAACAAAAAGGATCTTACTCTTCAACACACAGGGCTATCTCTGTCGGGATCCTTTCTATGACATTGTCAGACACTTAGAATAACAATCTGAGCCTGTCAGTGACAAAAGCAAACATTTTTAGTGGATGTACATTGACACTTCACAATACTGGACCAGTTTAAAAACTTGTTCCCATTCGTCACTTAGACACGAAAACATAGAAAACTAGCTGAGCATATTTTAACATTATGCATCTTGAGTGTCTTCAGTCATATGTTTATCGACCTGTAACCATCATACTTTATTGATTCGCTGTTGAGGAACTTCATGAATAACAGGAAATGGAAGCATGGAAAAGGTGACTGAATCACATGTACAGTTCGCTCTTTAAACTGTCAGTGAGCATTGAAGAGGTGAGCAGGAAGGATCATTTCACCCCCAGAGGTTATCTAAATTACTAAGAACAACAGACATTCCTGTGAGCCTCTCGCCTCTCTAAACTCGCCCCAGGAAAGGACGCTAAAGCCAATGGCGCATGACTGGCCTCTGAACACCGCCTGCAGCTGCAGGCTGAAACAACCGGGAGAATTATTTGAGCAGAACATGTAGTTTTCCACACTGGCACACTCTCAACAGCTCCACATCTGTCAAGTGAAATGGGTCAAAGTCGTCAACAGAGGCCTTTCTCAACAAACTGCCACTAAAAAGGATGGGCTGTTCTTTCACCTTGTCCCCTTTTCTGTGTTTGAGTTTGATTGTGGCGGCTGAGTAAAGTCACATAAAGGAAAACAAACATTCGGGGTATTTAGGATGTCTTGAGAGCGTCAAAGCCTTGAATGGACGGGGCGAAGTTACTGCCGCTGATCCCAAACCTAAACAAGGTCTTACAGGCTGGTCTTCACGTTGACAGCCCCTTGAAAGCAAATGCTCTTGTTTACATCGCCGCCTGTCTGCGTGTTCACCTCGTCTGGAAGCTCCAGTGACAAGATGCGAGGTCACAGGTTGTCCAAACAACCAGGTTCTGAGGCAAGAGGACAATTGGCGAGACTTTGCCTGCTGGCTAAACTGTTCCTATTGGCAGCTTAATGAGTTTACGGAGCCGGAGGGGGACTGGGGTTGGGAGAGGGCGGGGGCGGTGAGCTAATGAAGCGGCCCCCGGGGGGAGGAGATCCCACTGGGAGGGAGGCCCTCAGCAGCCCAGATGTGCAGCGACTCTGCAGGGAATTCTCCAGTTTCTCAGGAAAGAAGATTAATTTGGGAGAGCGTGGTGTTAACACAACTGAGGTTACCGGTCTCTTTCCCAGAGGGTCTGTCACTCACTGCGAAAACAGAAACTACAGTCAGACGGACACAGACGGGGTCATGGGTCTGGATGAGATCTGCTTAAATAAAATAAGACTCATTATCACTAATCATTCAAGCATCTTTGTGGTAGAATTTAAGAGCAGAGTTTGGACAACATGGGTTTTTAATAACCGGCAGTGACAGAGAAGGTTTTCTTTGATGCCAAATTCTTTCTTGACAAGGCGGAAAAGCCGCATTTGTACCACCGCGAGACACAAAAGCTCTCAAATGAAACCCTGCACAAGATAAATGAAGTTAAAGGGCTTCACAGGAGTGAGGTGGGCGACGACTACTACCCAGCATTTGTGTTTTCGCCATGCTAGCAGCCATTCGATCAATTTGGTCCAGACTAAAATATCTCAACAAGCATTCGATGGATTATCACGACATTTTGTCCAGACATTCATGTCCCCCAGAGGATGAATCCAACGGACTTTGTGCCACCATGAAGGCTGACATATTTGTATTTTACTGAAATGTATCAACTACTATTGGGTGTAGGGTTGACACCTTCTGGTCGGTTGGTCGATTGTTTGGTCGATACTCGCTCGTCTGATCAAAGTCTCATTGGTTGGACAGTCACTGGTGTCACTTTTAAAAGACCATGTGTCCACTGAAGCATTTTTTCCCAGCTGAAAACACCATGTTGGTGTGATATGGAATATACATGGTGGTAAAGATGTTGCACAAGGTCGTGGCTAGATAGTATCCCGAGATTTAGGAAACTCTTGCAAGCCACTTTAAAATATTCTTGTCTCGCTGTTTTGTGGTGCGACAACGCTGTGGTAAAGTCCAGTTAAATGATTAAAATGAAATGAACAGCTAAAACATGGAACATGAAATCCTGTGGGAGTTTCTGACAAATCCGGGGATATCATCTAGACATGACCAAGGTAGAGCACTTCCTCTGGATGAAGGGAAGGCTGAAGCATGTGGAGAGAGGATTCTCACTCCGACCGCGTCACATCTCGATGTTTGGTCATGGACTTTCCACATCCAGGTACCCAAGGTGCGATGGTTGTTAAGATAATGGATGCCGTACAACTTCAGTCTGTTACATGTGTTGTCTGTTTTCAAGATACACTTCGGTTTTCACAGGAAATGCACAGTTTGCATACAGTAGTCACTGTCGACTAATCTGTCAATTATTTCCTCGATGAGTCGACTAATCATTTTATCGAAAAATGTGTAAAAATGTGTAAAAATGTTGGTCTGTCTCTCCCAAACCCCAAAATGATGTCATCTAATGTCTTGTTTCGTACTCATGCCAAAGGGTTTTAGTTCACCGTCATGGGAGAGTGTGTAAAGCTGCCAATATTTGAACACAAGAAGCTGCAATAAGAGTATTTTGGGTACTTTATTGTACTTTTATATAGAAAATGACTCAAACCGACGACTATTAAAATAGTCACCGATTATTTTAATAGTCGATTAGTCATCGATTAGTCGACTAATCATTGCAGCCCTACTTCGGAGTGAGATCGGGTTGGTGTAGGACCTATTAATTTTACTCTTGTTGCAGTGGCATGATATGCCAGTGGGTGGCATCAGTTTGTAACGCAGATGTAACGCCACAATAGATCGTTTCATAACTTTTTAACAGACTTTTCCACCATAGAAACCACCACTGAAAGTGCAGAGGGTGAGGCTAACGCACCTATCAATGCTACAACTGCTGCAGTTAGCAGCTAGGCAAACAAGAGAAGACCCGAAAAATATTCAGAAATATCTCAAGTGCAACTCTTTTTTAAAAAATATATGTAGTAGGGGTCCCTGCTGTCTGTCTTTGGGCCAAGGGGTCCTTAGCCTGAAAACATTGAAGACCCCTGAATTTTCCTCGGGGGACAATAAAGTGTATCACATCATGACGTGGCCGGATGGCACCTTTTGTGGCGGTATGATATACTGCTGGACGCCGTCAGTTTGAAACCGTGCTGGTAAAGACGCAATATAAGGAGCTGTCGTCAATGGGTGTGGTGGATGGGTGCAACAAACCCTGGACTTTCACTCAGGAGCTTTCTGTTTGCTTCCCGTCTCAATGTTGAGTCAAACCATGATGTTTTTTCTGAACCTAACCATGTGCTTGTGTTGATGTCAGCGTTGTTCGTTGCGGCATCCTGAAGGGACAACAGCGGACGCAGGAGGACACCTAGCACGTAATACGTAGATGTGAGAGTTCACTGACAAAGCAGCGATATGTGACGACTTGGGATGAGAACGTGTTGGACACAGTGCTATTCACTAACACATGCGCTCCAGTTTTTTGTTTAATGTTACCAAAAAAATCTGGTAATTTGTGTTTGCTTCGTGGCACATATCACTGACATCCAGAAAATGTTTCTATTGATGATCAACTGAAGCCATTCAGTGTTTGATTCTTTTCGTCACCTGGACAAATGTGTGTCCTGGAGTTACAGCAGACTTTGTTTTGGCTCAGAAATGCCTGGTATTCTCATTGCAAATCTCTGCAAGGACCCTCAGTGTTACATTTTACGATGGCCTGCCTTAAAGTTTACGAGTGTGTGCTTTGATGTGCTGCTGGACACCCTGGAGACAGAGATGTGAGCGCGATGGAGGACAGGGTGGCACGCTGGTCCGACCAACACTGTTATGTTATAGTCAAACAAGAGCAGCTCATATCAGAAAGAGAAAGGCATGATGGGACAGTGAAGAAGCAGAATGAAGCAGTTTACTGTAGGGAGTCGGTTCCAGCTGCATCGTTATGAGGGCTGCTCTCTGATTTCTAACACTGTTACTTTTATTTCTCTTCATGCTGCTTTTACTGCACTTTTGCCTCAGTAAGTCCTGACTGTAGCTGGTTGTTTCTTGATAATGGGAACCAAAATGAGTGGTCAGATAAGGGCTGCTTCCTTCTCTCTGTGATTATAACCCGACAGAAACTGCGTGTCATTCAGCTGAAACATTTATTTCTCTTCGAGCAAAGCTTTGTCCTTTGCCCTTGTGTGATCTCCTCTCTGTCTCTGAAGGTCCATCTAACCTCTGGACCTGCTGAGGGATAGGAATGCAGCCTCGCAGGCCAAGTCACGCAGCAACTTCCTTTTTCCTGCATTGTATTCACAGATATAATCATTTGAAAGTCTGGGTTGCATTAGACATCATCTAGTTCATGTCTTGTGGGTAAAACCATCTGCGTCATGGCAGCTGGGCACCATTTGAAAATCATAATGGACACAAAAGGATTTAGGATGCTCGTAAGCCATAGAAAGTTCCACCTACCATGTTGTGCAAGTGCTCCTAGTTGCACGACCCACAGCAACGCGATGCGTAAATATCCAAATGCGCAACAGTCCATTTCTGCGGCTCCGGGTTTGAGAGATGCGGCAGGCAGGTTTCAGGTTCCCATTGGGAGTTTGGAGAAACGGTGCGAAAGTGGCGCAAACTGCACTTATCCACCCGCTCCTGTTGTGGAAATTACAGACTTAAATTTGCGCTCCGCTCGCTGCACACTGCGGCTCCCCTGTGCGTAAGATCACCACAGAAGAGCAGGGAGGGAGGAGGCACAGTCTGCTCCTATAGGTGGGTCCTCTGTCTCTCCATCAACGCATCACGTGCATAAAATCGATAAATGATCCATCCTAAGCGTCCTAATGGAAACTGAAATCCTCTCAGCAGCGTCTCCAAGGCTTCAGCACGGGTTACAAACACTTCTCAACTTCAAGAAGTGTTTGGAGTCACTGCTGGGAAGCGCCACATCCATGCGTAAAAGTGAGCCAGAAAAATTAAACTCATAACGTCAGATGAAAATCAGCAGAGACACATGTGCCACATGTTGACATCTCTACAGTCCAACCCTCTCGTCATCTGAAGCCACATGTCGGACTTCAAATCACTTTCATCAGCAAGCCGAGGAACAAACAGCAATTTGATGCAAAAGCAAACAAAAAAAAACCTTTCACTCCGGACTGTTGAGACATTTGTGCAGCAGACTTTATATACTTTGTGTGTACACGCAGTATTGCGCAGCTGTTTGTACTCGGTATGTTACTTATACTCACAGCATGTCAGCAGCTGTAGAGGAAGTGAGCCTCCAGTCAGGTTTTAATTTAGAGAAACATGAGGATAAAATGATGCACATGAAATTAATTATCAACAGTGCAGGACATGTGTGTGACAGGCTTTATTTAGGTTTATTCAGTAAACCTGTCCTCACTTTGTTTATGTAGTATTTTATCATCAGCAAATTAGTAGATAAACTTAAATGCAACTTTTTTAAAGTTTATTTTTAAACACATTGAAGCAATGAAGATTAAAACATAATTAATTTCATATTCACTTGACCAAACCAGGCATTTTTTTTAACAAAAAAAAATCAGCCATGTTTGTTGCAATCAAGCTACATATTTTTCTACCAGACACTGAGACATAAACACGATTGGACATGTATCAACCGCTGGTAAAAAAAAAAAAAAAACAAAAGACATGTCCTGATGTCTTAATAAAGACACTGGAACATTTGGGTGGGTGCCACAAACACATTTGGAAATGTCCAGATGTCTTGTTTGAAAATACTTGTTTGCTCACCACAGAAATGGTTTGAAATGTCCTGACCGCTCATAAAAAAAATACCTGGTTTGGTCACCACAAACATGTTTGGAAATGTCCAGATGTCTCATGAAGAAATACCCAGTATGGTTGCAACAAACATGGCTGGAAATGTTCCAACCTCTCGTCAAAAAATACCGCCTTTGATTGCCGCAAACACAGCTGGAAATGTCCTGACCTCTTGTCAAAAAACACCCGGTTTGGTCACTAAAAACACGGCTGGAAATGTCCTAAACTCTCGTCAAAAAAAACATACCTGTTTTGGTCGTCACAGTCACAGCTGGAAATGTCCTGATGTGTCGTTTGATAATATCTAGTGCCGTTGCCACAAACACATTTGGAAACGTCCAGATGTCTCATTAAAAAATACCCAATTTGGTCACCGTAAACACAGCTAGAAATGCCCTGACCTCTTCTAAAAAACACCCGGTTTGGTCACCACAAACACAGCTAGAAATGTCCAGATGTCTCATGAAGAAATACCCAGTATGGTCACCACAAACATGGCTGGAAATGTCCTGACCTCTCATCAAAAAATACATGCTTTGATTGCACAAACACAGCTAGAAATGCCCTGACCTCTTCTAAAAAACACCTGGTTTGGTCACCACAAACACAGCTGGAAATGTCCTGACTTCTCATCAAAAAATACATGCTTTGGTCACCTTTGGAAACATCCAGATGTTTCATTAAATAATACCCAGTAAAGTTGCCAAAAACACGGCTGGAAGTGTGTGGATCACTTGTCAAAAAAATATCTGGTTTGGTCACCACAAACAACTAAAAATGTCCCAACCTCCTGTTAAAAAATACCCGGTTTTATCGCCACAAACACGGCTGTCTCACCTCAGTCTTACACCATCCACCATATCCCCCTCTGAGCTCATATGTATGCAATCTGAACTACATCACTTTAGAAATGTTGAAGCAGCGTTAGAGCCGAATGAATCAGGGAATCACTAAACTATAAGGGCACCTCCAACCTTTTACTCTGAGGGCATCAGCAGGCTTTCTGCTGGCGGATACTTGTTGGTTTTAATCCCAAAAACCAAGTCTAGTTGATAAAACATGTTCCCTGACTGCTGCAGTGTGTTGCAAAGTGTTTCAAACATCTACCGTCTGAAGACTGAGGATCTGAGACTTTCTCACAGGATTGAAGTGAAGTCTGAATGAAAAGGCGAACGCAGAACACCTGCTGCTCCTCTCAGGTCTTTTATTTAGTGGAAAGGTATGTCTCTTTGTCTTTGTAGCCTCCAGCACCTGATGTTTACCTAACACCCGGGAGGCCGACCTTATCTGTTTCAGCTCGGCAGGCGCTCACTTCCCCCCTGCGGTGAAATCATCTCAGTCACAAAGTGTTTTCAGTCACATGAAGAGATAATGAGTGAGCAGACGAGGCCTCTTCAGTGGTCGGTGTTGTAGCAATGTAAAATGCATCATTTAACAAAGAAGAGACATTTTGGAAATTTGGAGGCCGTTTACTTTTTGCCTAAATTTCTTTTTTGGATCTTCAGTTTTCACATTCCCCGATTCATCCTGGCCTGACCTTGCTTTAGCTTACATGTTGCCGTATGTATCATATCAACATTTCTAAAGTGATGTAGTTCAGATTACATGGATATGACTTTCTTCTCAGGAGACAGCAACATTTCCAGTCGTGTTTGTATCAGCTTAACTGGGTAGTTTTCAACAAGAGGTTGGGACATTTTCAGTTGTTTGTGGCAGTCAAACTGGGTATTGTAACAAGGCGTTGGGGCCCTTCCAGCCATGATTATGGCGACCAAAGCATGTATTTTTGAACAAGACATTAGGACATTTGTAGCCTTTTTGTGGCGACTGAATGTAGTTTTTTTTTTTTGACAAGATATTGGGACTTTTCCAGTCGTGTTTGTGGCAACCAAACTGGGTATTTTTTAAAGGGGTCAGGACTTTTCCAGCCCTGTTTGTGGAGACCACACCAGGTATTTTTTAAGGAGATGTTGGGATGTGTCCAGACACATTTGTGGTTACCAAACCAGATATTTTTTAACAAGAGGTCAGGACATTTCCAGCTGTGTTTTTGGCACACATACTGGGTATTTTTTATTGAGAGATTGGGACATTTTCAGTTGTTTGTGGCAGTCAAACTCGGTATTTGTAACAAGGCGTCGGGACCCTTCCAGCCATGTTTGTGGCAACCAAAGCAGGTATTTTTAATATTTGTGGTGACAAAACCAAGTATTTTTTTTTTTTCAAGAGGTATTTTTTAAGGAGATGTTGGGATGTGTCCAGACGTGTTTTTGGCGACCATACCAGGTATTTTTTATTGAGAGGTTAGGATATTTCCAGGTGAGTTTTTGGGGACCAAACCCGGTATTTTTTCAACGAGATGTCTGTATATCTCTCGCCATGTTTGTGGCAACCAAACGGGGTACTTCTTTTACCAGACGATGAGACCTTTCCAGCTGTTTGTAGTGGCCAAATTGGGTATTGTTTAACAACACGCTGGGGCATTTCCGGCCTTGTTAGTGGCAAACAAACCAGATATTTTTTAACAAGAGGTCAGGACATTTCCAGCTGTGTTTTTGGCACCCATACTGGGCATTTTTTATTGAGAGGTTGGGACATTTCCAGCCCTGTTTATAGGGATCAAACTAGGTATTTGTTTAAGGAGATGTCTGTGTATCTCTAGCCATGTTTATGGCAACCAAACATGGTATTTCTTTTACTAGACAGTGAGACCTTTGCAGCCGTGTTTGTGGTCGCCAAACTGGGTATTTTTTTGGAAGAGGTCAGGACATTTCCAGCCCTGTTTTTGGAGACCATATCAGATATTTTTTTAGGAGATATTGGGATGTGTCCAAACATGTTTATGGGGACCAAACTGGATGTTTTTGAATGAGAGGTCATGACATTTCCAGCTTTCTTTGTAGTGACTAAATAGGGTATTTTTTAACGAGATGTCGGTGCATTGCCAGCCAGTTTGTGGCAGGGTCTTCACAACATAAAATTAAAAACTGAAATGTAAAAAAATGTTAAATTTGAACTTATCCTCTACCTATGAAACAAACAAATTCAACACATCTGAGGGTTGAAAAAGCAAAATGTTATTTCGGTGAATGAGTTGCTTTTTTATATGATAATAGTAAAAATCTTAATGTTTTCTTTCAGGAAATTCAATAAGAGATAAACTGACCAGATTCCATTGACAGCTTTAGCGAAGATAGCTTTTTAAATACCTTAAAATTAAGTTGCTTGATTGTATAAATACTCAGAACCTCACTGGCCAAATACAACTAGAGACAATAAGGAAATTACTCACAATATAGCAAAAATATTGGTATCTATGGGTAACTCCTAGGTGCTTGGTATCTATGTTTGTGTATCTCCTGATATTCATTGCCAAACCTGACTTGGTGTTAACATGGAAAACTAGAAATCTCCCACAGGACACTGGGGACATAAACTTAAACTCCTTGTGTACACTCTCCTGTCATTCTGCCTGCTGTACTACAACCTCAATTTGTCCTGTAACTCTCAACCTTTTCACACCTGTCCTGCATGTGTTCAGAAGTGCCATATCATCCACATTAGACTCTCGGGAACCTCCCGAAAACCCCCCTGGTCTGAGACTGCAGTGGCGGCTGCTCCTTGCTGAAGTGCCTGAACAGGAGAGAAAACATTATCTGCCGCCTCCTTTGATGTTGGTGCCCTGAGAAACGACAAGGGGGGAAGTTTCAGTCCTGCCTCCTGAGCGCTTCCAGATGTCACACATCCTCCTTTACTGTGAGAAAAACAAGGGCAGAACATACATGAGGCATGTCAGCGGCTACAATGCAAACCCAAACATCTTGCAACCATATTGCTTCTGCACTCTTAAAAAACCTTGAGTCATTTTAAACACGTCTGCCTGCTCAGCTTTCTCAAAACACCAACTTGTGCTGATGCCTGTGAAATGAGTTTTTTTAAAGAGTGCAGTTGTGGTATAAATCTGTTTTCTGGTTGTTTTGTTTACGACCGTTTGTCGCAGAGAAGTTGCAACAAGCTAATTTGCAGCTATTGTTTCCAGCTCTTGTGGAAAACAACCATGACCTGATAATGAAAACTTAGAGAGCGGGTGAACGGGGTCAAAGGTCAATCAGCTTGACCCAAAGGGCACTTCTACTAAAGCTTTCCTGAAGGTCATGTCAGCAGTGAGCTGAGTCAGTGAGGCGGATCTATAGTTTCAAGGCTTATATGGACTCATCTACATGAAGCGTGAAGGGACAATGCTTTGTAATCATTCATGCTGTTAATACTGGCAAAGGAAAGAGTCCTTTGTGATTTACTTCTAATGCAAGTGATGAGGAGAGTATTTTTAATGAGCAACATAGCAATATTTCCAGCCGTGTTTGTAGCAAATCAGGTAATTTTTAACTAGAGGTTGGGACAGTTCTGCTTTGTTTGTGGCAACCACACTGGGTACTTTTAACGAGAGGTTAAGACCTTTCCAGCCGTGTTTATTGCAACCAAACCTGGTATTTTTTATTAACAGGTCAGGACATTTCCAGCTGTGTTTGTGGCAACCAGATCAGGTATTTTTTCACGAGAGGTTGAGACATTTCCAGTTGCATTTGTATCGACCAAACCGGGTATTTTTTATCAACAGGTCAGGACATTTGCAGCTGTGCTTGTGGTGAACACATTGGGTATTTTTTCAACAAGACATTTAGACCTTTCCAGCTGTGTTTGTCGCAGTCAAATTAGGTAATTTTTAATGAGACGTTGGGACATTTCCTGCTGTGTTTGTGGCAAACAAACTGGGTATTTTTATCACGAGGACAGGACATTTCAAGCCGATTTATGGCAACCAGATCAGGTATTTTTTCATGAGAGGTTGGGACATTTCCAGTTGCTTTTCTGGAGACCAAACTGGGTATTTTTTATTGACAGCTGTGTTTGTGGCGAATACACTGGGTATTTTTTAACAAGAGGTTGGGACAATTCCTGCTGTGTTTGTGGCAATCAAATTGGGTGCATTTAATGAGAAGTTAGGACATTTCCAGTCATGTTTATAGTAACAAAACCTGGTATTTTTTAACAGGATGTTGAGACCTTTTCAGCTGTGTTTGTAGCAACCAATTTGGGTATTTTTTAGCAAGAGGTCAGGACATTTTCAGCCATGTTTGTGGGGACCAAACCAAATATTTTTAAAGGCACATGGTGATATTTCCAGTCGTGTTTGTAGCAACCAAATCGAGTATTCTTTAACAAGAGATTGGGACATTTTCTGCTGTGTTTGTAGCAATCAAATGAGGTATTTTTTAACAGGATGTTGAGACCTTTTCAGCTGTGTTTGTGGTGGCCAAAGTGGCTTATTTTTAATGAGATGCTGGGACATACCCGTTGTGTTTATAGCGTAAAAATTCTGTATTTTTTTTTATGAGAGTTTGGGACTTTTCCTGCTGTGTTTGTGCTGAACAAACAGTATTTTTTCACAAGATGGAGACCTTTCCAGCTGTGTTAGTGTCGGCCAAATTGGGTGATTTTTAACAAGATGCCAGGACATTTTCTGTCATGTTTATGGCAACCATACCGTATATTTTTCTGAAGAAAGGTTAGGGCATTTCCAGCTGTGTTTGTTGTTAACAAACTGGGTATTTTGTAACAAGATGTTGAGACCTTTCCAGCTGTGTGGCAATCAAACTGAGTATTTTTGAAGAGACAGTGATATTTCCAGCCAAGTTTGTAGTGACCAAATTGAGTAGTTTTTTAAACAAAGTTGGAACACTTCCTGCTGTGTTTGTGACGACGAAGCTAGGTATTGTTGAGACAATTCCAACAGTGTTTGTGGCAACCAAACTGGATATTTTTAACAAGACATTGGGACATTTCAGCTGAGAGTTTTACAGGTTGTTCCTCAGATCCAGTAAACAGCAAATACGCAATGAGTGTTCGGGGTCATGACTTTATTTTAAAGGAGTTCCCCAAGGCACCCTCTCGGGTCCTTTGAAAGTTCAATGAATAAATGAAAAAAATAAAAATGTAGTATATGTCAGTCAGAGTGTGAATTCAGGAGGTTTAGCAAAGATGTTGTTTGGCAGATGGTCCTGGCCTCACTTTGAGTCAAAACACAGGCTGCTGGGCCTCACCGAGGGACGGTTACACCTCCATACTGGAGGTCAGAGGACAGCACGACCTCTAAACCTTCAGCGTTTGCTTTTCTCACTCTGTCAACTTTGATTATGAGACATTTCCCAAACAGTGAGGTGTCACTGATGCACTGTCAGGTTGCTGTGAGAAAAAAAAGTCTGTTTTGCTCTGATATGGGTAATTAAAAACCCCACTCATCATCACTGTACTCGGCTCTGATTGGCTCTCCGCACTTTATTAAATCGGATGTCGTTTTAGACAAATAAATTCATCTTAATCAAAATAATATTGTGCTTATAATTTACACAATGTGTGTTTTATTTCAGGTCTGAGCACAGTTTGATGCAGTTTGGATGGAAAACAACACCTTCAGCAGGAACTCCAGCTAACGTGATGAAATGAAAGCAGACGGCTTAGCGAGCTGTGAGGAGGAGACGAATAATGAGGCAGAGGAAGAAGAGAAGGTGAGGAAGAAGATCCAATAAAACTCTTGTGAACTTAGAGTACAGAAAAGCAGACGAACACAAGTCCCTAAAGTTATATTAAGAATATTTTAAGTGATTTTCACATAAGGTTTATTCAGATTTTAAACACAAACTTAAAAACAAATCACATAGTGATGCATATTAAACATTCACAATGAACGTTTGCTACAAAATACAGCAAAACACAACCAATAACAGTCAGATAAACAAAAATATAGTTCAATAATTACAAACTGTCTAATTTCGTTAATGAAAAATAATTTATGAATAATATTAGCTTTAACATAGTACACACGTACTCATTTTTATTTGTATTTTTTCTGTTTTAGCAGCACATCGTATTGATATTATTTTTCATTTTTAAATGGTATTTTTATCGGACATTTTATTCATATTTTTTGGACATATTATTGATTATTTTAGTATTTTGACATTTTTCATACATTTTATTGATTTTTTTTACATTTTATTAATATTTGTTCAGACACTTTATTGAAAGTTTTTGGACATTTTATTAATTTTTTTAGACATTTTAATATTTTTGTTGGATATTGTATTAATATTTTTGGACATTTTATTGATATTGTTTGGACATTTTATTAACTTTTTTTTCAGACATTTAAATAATATTTTTGTAGGACATTTTATTCATATGTTTTGGACATTATTGATAGTTTTTGGACATTTCATTAACATTTTTCGGACATTTTATTGATTTTTTTCTACATTTTTTAAAATATTTTTTCAGACATTTTACTGAAAGTTTTTGGAGATTTTATTAATATTCTTTTCTGACATTTTATTGATATTGTTTCGGACATTTTATCAATATTTAGTGGACATTATATTAACATTTTTTCAGACATTTTAAAAATATTTTTTTCTGACATTTTATTGATAGTTTTTGGATATTTTATGAACATTTTTTGGACATTTAATTTATTTCTTTTTTTTACATTCTATTTGTATTTTTTTCTGACATTTTATTGATTTTTGGGGGGAAATTTTATTGATGTTCTTTGGACATTTTATTGTTATTTTGTCAGTCATTTTATTCATATTTTTCCAACATTTCATTAATATTTTTTTCAGACTTTTTTTCATATTATTCGGACATTTTTTCCGAAATATTTTTTGGACGTTTTATTGACATTATATCTAATAGCAAACTAAATATTCAGGCCAAATTACACTGTATATACCTACCATCTTTATTCCACTGAATATATTCACTTTAATGTTTTGTCTCTTTCCTTTGCTTCCATCTAGTGGAACTTTATCTGAGTTGAATTTATTTCCAGAGGAACCAGTTGTTCCGTAACTGAGGTTTTGCCTTTTGTGGAACTTCACTCTGTCTGTGCGGATTTTCACACATGAAACTGAAACCATGAAAAAGGGGAACTCTCTTAAAAGGTCATTTGATTACAGGACTTAGTCTGATCCCAGAGTTCTGACATGAAATATCTGTTATTGGTTGGTTAATAATCTGAGATGTTATCTCACGTTTAGTTCATTGAAACAATGATTAACTCAAGGCTGAACACAGAGGTCAAAGAGTCGAGAATTCACTCTGACTGCTCTTCAGTCTGACCGCTATCTGACGACAGGAAGCTCATCCACACACGGTGAGTTACATGTTTCAGTTCAACACAGGTATTTTCTTCATGAAGGAATTAATAACTCGTCCTGCAGATGATTTATTGTGTAAACCAAAAGCATTACACCTGCAGAATGTAGGCCTGCTGTGTATTCAGAGCTGACAGATGACTGTTGTTGTGTTTAATTATGACTGTTCACTTATCTTTAAAGTAAAACGGTCTGGAGGGCAAATTTGTGTTTTTTAGTTTCGGGACAAATGACATCTTGAATGAACAGAGGTTGATCATCTTATAAATATTCAAATATTTTTACTGTTTTTTTTGTTTGTTTGTTTGTTTGTTTTTTAAATATTTACATACAGTTTGTTATTATCTGAATTGAGTCTGCCCCACATCCACAGGAGACTGGCCAACACATCAAGAGTGGAAGATAAATAAATGAATAAACAAAAATAATGAATACAATAAAGAACATTATTAATTAAATAATAAATGAATGGAGCAACAACTAACAAATTCACATGTTTAGATAGAAAGTAAATACATAAATGAATAAAAAAAATAAATAAAATTAATGAATGTTATAAAGGATATAAATATATAAAAAATAAATAAATAATTGGAAGAAAAATCTAACAAATTCATATGTTAAAATAGATGAAATAATAAATAAATAATAAATATTTTGATAAATAAACAAAACTAATTGATACAATAAATAAATGGAGCAAAAACCTTAACAAACTGACATGCTAAAATAGATATAAATAAATAAATATTAACATAGAAAATAAGCAAAAATAATTAATACAGTAGATAAATAAATAAATAAATAAATAAATAATAAATAAATAAATGGAGCAAAAACTTATCAAATTATCATGCTAAAATAGATATAAATAAGTAAATAAATAAAAAGTACAATCAAGAATATAAATAAATAAATAAATAAATAATAAATAAATGGAAGAAAAATCTAACAATCATATGTTAAAATAGATGACTAAATAAATATTTTGATAAATAAATAAACAAAAAAAATGACTACAATAAAGATTATAAATACATAATTGACAAATAAATAAATGGAGCAAAAACTTGTCAAATTAACATGTTAAAATATATATTAATAAATAAGTAAATTAATTAATATATCAAGTACGATCAAGAATTTCAAAAAATAAATAATAAACAAAGCAAAACTTAACAAGCTTCCATGCTAAAATAATTATAAATAAGTAAATAAATAAATAAATAAATAAATGAAAAGTACAGTCAAGAATATAACTAAATAAATAATAATAAATAAATGTAGCAAAAACTTAACAAACTTACAGAGAGAAATAAAATGAACGTCAGTAGTGAAACGACCACTGCAATTACTTCTATATACTCTGTGGGAAAAAGCCCTTTATAGTTTATATATTAAGCCTTAAAGGTGAAGTTAAGCTTATTAATAAACTTAAGTTAATTTACCAAAACCATATTTACAAGTTAAAATACATCCATTATTAATTTCTACCTCTGTGGTTTCCCCCACATTTACCTCAGTCTGACTCCTCCTGGCCTCTGATTGGTCAGCTCAGTCACATGTCACATGAACCAGGAAGTGCTGTGAGGCTGAGGAGGTGTGGAGGACCATGTGGAGAGCAGTGAGGAGCTGCTGATGGTAGCTGTCCATCTCCACCCTGCTGTCTAAAACCTGCCCGTCACAACATGTCCAGTTTTAAAAAGCCTTGTGTTTTCTGTCTCTGCAGTCCAGCAGCCGCCCAGTCCCACAGTCATGGACCTGTTCACTGGCTCAACTCCCACAGAAACTCTGGAGCGAGTTTCGGCCTCTCTGGGCTGCAGTCCGACCTCGGCAGAAGTGGCCGCGTACCTCGACAAACACGACAAACTGAGGCATCTCAGGGAGAAATTCCTTGTGCCCAGAATAGCAGATTTGCCTCCCTGTGAGTACATGAGCATCAAATCATCTGGGTAACCTCAGTGTCTGCAGTAACTCAGGCTGGATACTTCCTCTGGTGTTTGTGCAGCTGATCTCTCGCTGGTCGACGGCGACAAGGAGTGCATCTACCTTGTGGGGAACTCGCTGGGGCTCCAGCCCAAGATGGCCAAGAAGTACCTGGACGAGGAGCTGGAGAAGTGGGCCAAGATGTATGTACGATCATATATTTGACAATTGATTTCAATAAGATGACAATGTTCAGTGACACTAAAAGAGCTCGTCTTACAGGGGCGTCCACGGTCACACCGAAGGCTCTCGGCCTTGGGCGTGGGCTGAAAACAACATAGAGGAGCTCATGGCTAACGTTGTGGGTAAGAGACAATGTAGTTTATCTTCTTGAGTTTAATTCCTTTTCCAAGTTCGCACCAAGAAGCTTGACTGTTCTGTGGAGGTTTGTGCTCTCCAAGTGCCCTCCTAGTTCTGGATAGTTGATGCTCGTACACCTTTTTTATACCTCCACACTGGCAATAGCCATGGCCGTATGCATTATGTTTTCGGTACGTCTGTCTGTCCCATCCTCGTTGAACATGATCCCCCAGTCCCAAATGGATCCCTTACTGGTTCTAGGTCTGTAAGTTCTTGGGGCTTGAGTCAACGAGTCTGTAAGTAGGAACGAGGGCTGCCCCCTGACAGTCAACCAGAAAGGTTATTATTCGGCAAGATGTCATTGGTCGCTTAGTCACAGAAAAACAAAATAAAATGTGAAACTCGATTAGGAGCTGCACCTTGTCAAAATAAATCAAAACCTCTAGGATTGGACCTTGTGGGAATTTAATGTGAAAAGACAGACACAGGAAGTGGCCACGTGTTCATTTCCAGGGCTGGTACCTACGGCTATTCCGCAGGCTAGTTGATAACACGTCGGGCAGGAAATCCGAAGTGTGGGATCATTTTGAGAAGGTGAAGGACGAACCCAAGGTGATATGTAAACTCATCTTCATTGGTCGACTACAAACATGACGTATCATCTGAAACATGGAAGTAGCTACATGCCCATTAGCCGACTGATGGCCCTAAATGACGACTATTAGTCAACTAGGAACATTCTTAGTCCAGAACAGCCCTATCAAGAACACCCCAAGGGAATTTCTTTAAATTTGGCACAAACGTCTACTTGGACTGAAGAATAAACTGATCAGAAATTTGTGGTCAAAGGTCACTGTGACCTCACAAAACATGTTTACGGCCATAACTCAAGAATTCATACGCTAATTTTGAGAAAACCTCACAACTTTCTAACAGGATAAAATAATGAAGTGATGACTCTTTATATCCAAAAGGTCAAAGATCAGCTCCACTGTGACATCATCATGTTTTAATGTCATATCTCAGGAACAGAAAGGGAGACATTTGTCATGGGCCAACGGTCAAGGTCATTGTGACCTCATTTGTCTCGTTCTTGTGAATGTTAAATCTCAAAAATGCCTTCAGGGATTTTTTTTTCAAATTTGGCACAAATGTTTCCCTGGACTCAGCAATGAATTGGTCAAAAGTCAAGATCACTGCAACCTTATGTCCATCACATTCTCGTCAATGTGATATCTCAAGGACATCTCGAGAGAATTAAAAAAAGAAAAATCTGGCACAAACATCCACTTTGCGTCAGGCATGAACTGATTAGAATGTGGTGGTTAAAGGTCAAAAGTCAAGGTCTCAGTGACCTCGTCCATTGCGTTCTCGTGAACATGATATCTCAAGAGGGCCTTGAGGGAATTTTCTCAAATTTGGCACAAACATCCACTTGGACTCAAGAGTAAACCGATTAGAACTTGGTGGTCGAAGGGCAAGGTCACGGTGACCTCACAAAGCATGTTTTTGGCCATAACTCAAGAATTCATTCACTAATCATGGCAAAATATCACACAAATGTTCTCACGGGATAAAATAATGACATTTTGTATCCAAAAGGTCAAAGGTCAACTTCACTGTGACATCATAATGTTCTGTATAAAACACTTTTCTGTCCATTATTTAACGTCAGATACTGAATTGGTGACTCTAATCTTGAAACTGTGCTGACTGTATAGATCTTCTGTGTATGAAGCGTCCATGTTTTCTGTCAGAGACACTCCATAATTCCTCTATGAAGCAACTGGTTCAGGTCGCTGCACTTTTTGTAGAGTCCAAAGGTCACATAAAGGTCTTCAAACAAATCTGCAGTTACATACACACGGTCTGAGTGCAGTCTGCATTTTGAACTTGTGTACACAGGTTTGTTCAGGTGTGTAAGTTCACCTGATTTTCAGTTCCTGGGCTCAGTCATCAGTGAGATCATGAACCCTGGTGGCTGCAGCTAGCTCTTATTTTCATTACAGACAAATCTATTGATTATTTTTATGGTTACATTATAAATTGTTGGGTCTAAAAATGTCAGATCTTCTATAACGTTCGTCAGACAACAACAGTCCAGAACTCATAATGAAGCTGAAAATAGTAAATGTTGAGCATTATTTTCTTGCTAAATTAGTTACTGGATTAATTATTTCAGCTCTGGTGCTTTTAACAATCTCTTGTGACAGATTTCTTAATGAATCTTCAATGATTGCTCTGTTTGTTCCAGGAGCTAAACCTGAGGAGGTGGCACTGATGAACGGCCTGACGGTTAATTTGCACCTCCTGCTGGTAACATACAGTCACTTCCTTCAATAGTTTACATTGTTAGATGCCAAAACAAAAGTCTGAAGTTCTCAATATGCAAAAGATTGTCAGGAATTTACGATCAACCACCTGTAAACTTGAATTGAATGTAGATATTCAGGCAACTTGAAGCACTAACATTCGTTGTGTGTTGTCAATCTGCAGCTGTCCTTCTACAAACCCACCGCAGCTCGCCACAAAATCCTTCTAGAGGACAAAGCCTTTCCGTCAGACCATGTGAGTAAACCAGCAGGTGTTTTCAGGTGCTTGTTCTGTTCGGGTCAAAGTCCCAACACCAGTTTTCTATAAAATCCCCCCTTTGCTTCTGGAGGATGTGTAAATCCCGTTTTACTGCATAGCTGCTGTAATACTGCTGCACTGATTGGATGTTAAGAGTTAAAGGCTAAACTGAGTTTGTTCTGCATGATGCAAATGTGGTTTTAACATCCAGGAGGGAGTTTAACGCAGAAAGAATTGAGATGAATACACAGACGAAGGCTTCTTCAAGTGACTCGTGCAAATATAGGACGAGGACTGAAGTTGTCAAAAGTATTGTCTAAATTAATCCAAGATCATCCGCACATTACCATCTGTTCTACGATTTCAAATGAAGTTTCAACCTCCCAGAAGATTCAAAGGTTTTCCTATGACTCGTATGAACGCTACTATAGGATTCGTTTTTTAGTGAAATCAAATCGGTCTCAATAAGCATTCATTACTATATTTTATTTGGAGCTTAAACTTTGCAGAGTTGGCGGTAAAAGCAAACAACTAAATTCTGTGTTCTTCCAAAACCTTTACTTTTTTGGATTTGGACTCTAGAGCTCGCCAACCAAGGGAGACTCAAGGCTACTGTCGCCACTGCCACTGAGATGTGGGAAACGAAGAGGAAAAGGCGCTGGGCTGAAGACGATTGACACATATTTTAGCTGCGGAAACCGTCCGATTGACCCAAATCGTGATTGAAATAACGACAGGAAGTTTGTGTGAAATAAGAGATTCGGATGAACTTCAAGCAGATAGTTTCTGGTGATTATTGCGATTATTATTGTGATTATTGAGTTTTCCTGATATGTTTAGGAACTTTTTATGGGATTCTCTGTATTCGTTGTAGCGTTGTCCTGCCGACAACGCCAATTATGTTGTAGCATCAAGGAGACTTAAAATAAGAGAGGCTGAGACATGGAGTTGCACATTCGAGGGTCTTTTAATCTCAAGACAAAGCCAAAGAATTGGTACATCATGACAAACAAGCATCCATACGTTCTTTCCATTACTTCAATTCCAAGTGTTATTTCTTTCCATTGACACAACGAGCTCTGCGAACAATTCAGACCACCTTGAAAAAGACGCTTTA
The DNA here is from genome assembly GCF_011397635.1 of Epinephelus fuscoguttatus. Lineage (NCBI taxonomy): Eukaryota > Metazoa > Chordata > Actinopteri > Perciformes > Serranidae > Epinephelus > Epinephelus fuscoguttatus. The sequence goes on from NC_064775.1 coordinate 3,353,977, forward strand.
TCTCATCTTAACAACGTAAGACCTTGGCATTACGAGATCCTGATGTTGTAATTACGAGATCTTACCTCGTCCGTTCTCATTCTGAAGTCGTCACACATTGCCGCTTTGTCGCCTTTCACATCTGTATATTACACATGGCAACTTCATCCCTGGATCAGGATCTAGATCAGGATCTCGAAAGTTCGTCTGTACTCTTGTCTCTTCTTGTGTTGAGTCCAACGTCTCTCCTCTGTCTCGTCCTCAGTACGCCGTAGAATCTCAGATCCAGCTGCGAGGATTCGACCCTCAGAAGAGCATGCTGCTGCTGTCGGCCAGACTGGTACCAGAGCCTCACAGTTTACCCACAATTCATATCTACTTTAACTCTCACCCACAACTGACGTCTGTAACTGATCATCAATCAATGCTTCGTCCTGGCGTTCTCTTCAGGGAGAGGAGACTCTGAGGACTGAGGACATCCTGGAGGTGATCGAGAAGGAGGGCGACTCCATCGCGGTGGTGATGTTCAGCGGAGTTCAGTATTACACCGGGCAGCTGTTCGACATGGCCGCCATCACCGCGGCCGGACAAAGGAAGGTAACATGGATAAATCTATCGTCACTTCCTGTTAGTGTTTCCTGATTTCATGTACTCCATACTTTACTTCTACTCCACTACATTTTGGAGGCACATACTGTACTTTATACTGCTCATACTTTTTAGTACCACAAAGCAATAATTCTACTTTTGTCCGTCTCTCAGGGCTGCTATGTTGGTTTTGACTGCGCCCACGCTGCCGGAAACGCCGAGCTGAAACTGCACGACTGGGGCGTCGACTTTGCCTGCTGGTGCTCCTACAAGGTCAGACCTGGGTCCTTTGTGTCCACTGATTGTGTCATCAAACATGTGTCGGGGTGAATTTTGCGCATGTGTAAGTGATGACTTCCTGTCTTCTTTCAGTATATCAACTCAGGAGCTGGTGGTCTAGCCGGGGCGTTTATCCACGAGAAACATAAAGACACCATCAAACCTGCGTGAGTGTGGACAAACACCGTTTACAGTTGTTAGTTTTTGTCCAGTTTTATTGAAGCTTTTTTAGTTCAGTGAAGTTTTTACAGTTAGCTTTCTTTAAGCGACTTAAGGGAGAAACCAAATTCTTAACTTAAAGGGTGACTTTGGTGTTTTTCAGTCCTATTTTCCCATATTTTTGTGTCTAGGTGACGACAGTTTCTACAGCAAAACGGGCTGCACTGTAACACACCGTCCATTTACATCCACTAAAAGTGTTTGTTTTTGCCACTGACAGGCTCAGGTTGTTATTCTAAGTGTCTGACAACATTATAGAAAGGATCCCTTGGAAACAGCCCAAAAATAGCTATCGGCAAACCCACCAGACTCCATTTAAATTAACAGTAATTTTAGTGTGTATCGAGGCAGCATGTGTTCACATCTAACTGGGTGAGTTACGGGTTAATTTCAACTAAACCGGTGTTGGTGATTGCTGGAGCAGTGGAAAGACGAACCAGGACGGCTTTTTATGAGCTTTAATTAGCTTCTATCAACTTTTAACTTAGTGTATTTTATGGTAATAAAATTATTGTTTTTTTAAATGGAGTCTGGTGAGTTATTAACTTAATTCACAGTCGACACAAGCAAGATAAAACTCTTGCTTAGGGATGGGCATCATTAAGACTTTAATGACTCTACGACTCTTAACGATACTGCTCGGCGATCCGGTACTTCAGTGGTACTCTTATTGGTTCTTTTTTCTACGACTGAGTATTAGGGCCATATTGAAGAAAGAAAAAAAAAAATCGGAGATTTCGAGAAGTAAGTCGTAATATTACGAGAATAAAGTCGTCGCAAGAAAAAGTCATAATATTTACAAGAATAAAGTCGTAATTTAATGAGGAAAAAAAGTCATAATATTACAAGAATAAAGTTGTAATATTTACAAGAATAAAGTCCTAATTTTTATGAGAAAAAAGTCAATATTTACAAGAATAAAGTTGTAATTTTTTTGAGAAAAAAAGTCATAATATTACAAGAATAAAGTTGTATTATTAAGAGAATAAAGTCAGAATTTTTATGAGAAAAAATGCCAATATTTACAAGAATAAAGTCGCAATTTTTATGAGAAAAAAAGTCATAATATTACAAGAATAAAGTTGTAATATTTACAAGAATAAAGTCCTAATTTTAATGAGAAAAAAGTCAATATTTACAAGAATAAAGTTGTATTATTTACAAGAATAAAGTCGCAATTTTTATGAGAAAAAAAGTCATAATATTACAAGAATAAAGTTGTAATATTTACAAGAATAAAGCTGTAATTTTTATGAGAAAAAAAAGTCAAAATATTACAAGAATAAAGTCGATATATTATGAGAATAAAGTTGTAACTGAGAAAAAGTCATAATATTTCCGAGAATGAAGTCAGAGTTTTTAAGGAAATAACCAACAACAAACAGAATGGGTTATATTACTATATGGGGATATTACTCAAATGTGTGTCGAGGCAACTCACCTGAGACAAAGAGCAGCTGCCACAAGCAGGTTCATCCTCTCACCCATTCTGTTTGTTGTTGGTCATTTCCTTAAAAACTCCGACTTTATTCTCGTAATATTCTGACTTTATTCTCAAAATCTCTGAATTGTTTTTTCTTCAGTGTGGCCCTCATACTCCGTCGTATTTTTGGGACTTCAAGAGAAAAAAAAAATGAAATAAATTAAGAGGTGAACCAACATTGTCTATGTATGTTAGTACAGTATGCAAATTAACATTCTCAGTTCAATTTTTAATTTTCTTTATACAGCCCAATATCACATACGACGTCCCTCTGTCCCTGGACCCTCACAGTGGGTAAGGGAAACACTCCCCCCAAAAACCCCTTAACAGGGAAAAATGGTTGACACGTCAGAAACCTGAATGAATTATTGTTATAGAATTTACCAGAGCTGAGGTGGAAGGGGGAACAGGAAATGAACTACAAGCTAGGTGGTGACAAACGGTGCATTACCCGCCTGTATGTGATGCTCTTTCACTAGACGTTTGGAAAGATGGGTTGAGTTTCTGCCCTCCAATTTCTCCAATACCGACAGCAGAGCCGTTACTGTCTTTGGGCCATGGAAAGAGAAAGAGAGTCACGCAGGAAACCTTGGTGTTATCCTGGACTCAGATTTATATTTCCACGGCCACATCAAATCACGTCACATGCCTACTACCATCTAGAAAACACTGCTAGAGTCAGAGAACTAATGTCAGAGCAAGACCCTGAAAGGCTCACCAACAGTAATTAGAGTACTGCAGTGGCCTGTTCAGGGCCTTCAGCGTAAGACCTTCCTTCACTCAGAGAACTGATTTCAACATCCTGCTGCTTGTGTGTAAATCACTCTGTGGCTCAGCGCCCAGATGTATCTCTGACATGCCCGTGACATATGAGCCTTCAAGGACCCTGAGGACTTCTGGGGGCACCTGGGAACACTTGGGGACACCTGGGGCTGGCCTAATGACCGTCCCAAGAGTCAGAACGAAACAGGGTGGAGCAGGGTTTTGTTATTGTGCTAGCGGTACATTCCTGTGTAGTGTTGGTGATGCTCAGAGGCGAAGTAAGGCAGCTGTTTGCAGAGAGGTAAAAAAGGTGTATTTTCTATTCATTCTGATTATTTCCAGCATCACCATCCATCATGCATGGGGCTTGATTTGTTCACATTAACATATGGCTATCTTTCACTCATTCACTTCAGAGTTTTCCTCATCTCCACTGAACTGATGGATTTGCTAAATGTCATAATCTGCAATCAATGATGTGATAAATGCGATGGTTGACATGAAATAGTAGAAAAAGCCTCCGCTCGCTCCTTTCCTTTGCCTTTTGACGCTCTGCAACATGTTCGGCACTCGACTAGTTTGGGCTTTTTATCTTCTTTCTGGGCACGTGCGTGAGTTGAGGCTCAACAGGTGAGGCTTGATTTAGCGTCAGTTGGAGCCAGCTGATTTCACTTGATGGAGCTAGACTGGGAGCTGGCGTGTAGTCAGACTTCAAGATGACACCTTAGTCTGGATGTTCTTAGCTGCGCTGATGGAGTACCCCCCCCCCGATGACTGAGAATCTTCATCTCTGCGAACTGCTTCATCACATCAGTTTCTTCCTCTGTGTCCGCCTCCTGCAGGCTGATGGGGTGGTGGGGACATGACCTGAAGACTCGGTTCCAGATGAGTAACGGTGAGCTCAGTCATGTTTTATAACCTCTGATGTTTCTACATGACGTCCAGCTGCAGGCTGCGGTGCGACGCGCTGCTGCTTCGTCTTCACTGTTTGATATAAAAATGTCTCCAAGCTTCACCTGTTCAAGTAGCTGAACGCTGCCATCTTGTGGTCTCATTGGATATTCCATCAACACCTGCACCCTGAATGCGTCTGGTTAAATGTGTCCTCATGTTTGTCCGTGCTTAAATGTGTCAGACACAGATGATGCTGTTGTTGTTGTTGTTGTTGTTGTTGTTGTTTACTGCAGCAGTGACGGTGTTTGTGTGTGTTGTCAGTGATGGAGCTGCAGTCTGGAGTGAACGGCTTCAGACTGTCAAACCAGCCCATCCTGCTGGTCTGCCCCCTGCAGGCCAGTTTGCAGGTACTGCACTGATTACACTCGATCAGTTTAACAGCCCCCTTGTCAAAAATATGCCCTCAGATTATCTTTGTTTTGGTCTCTAGATAAAATGTCATTGTCCCGTAAAAACACTTTAACTTTTTAAAGAAAAACAGCAGTTTTTAGCTCAGTGAAAATTGTTTTGTTTTTCAGATATTTTAGAGGTTTTTTGTTTGTTTGTTTGTTTGTTTTAGGTTTATTAGGTTTTTAAAGCAAAAAATAATTAAATAAATAAAAATCAGCCTACTAATGAATATTTAATCTTTCAGTTTGAAAAAACATTTTTTTTTAGTAAATATACATATAGTCAAACCGAATAAAAACAAATCAATACAAACAGAAATATATAAAGATAAAAATAAAACAAAGAGATGGTAATAAAAAAAGTAATTTAATTAAATTACTAAATAGTTGTATTAATTAATATTATTTAATTAAAATAATTTAAAATTAATAATAATTTTATTAAATAAAAATAAAGAGATAAAATAAGAATTAAAATAACTTCATACTACTAGAAATAGAATAAATAAATATAAAAACAATATAAGGAGATGGAGTAAAATTAATTCAAAAAAGATAAAAAACAAAACAAAATAAAGAAGACTTAACTGAAAATAAATCAATAATGAAAAATAAAAGTATAAATAAATAAATGTAAAAAATAAAAGGTGTTAATTAATCAAGTAGAAATGAATCAGTTAAAAATAAAAATTAGAGAAATAAAATAACAGATGAGACTGAATCAAAAATAAATTCGTAATACAAGAATATTGAAAGATAATGTAAAATATATGTATAAAAATAAAAGATAAGAATTAAAAATACATTCATAACACAATATAAATATTAATAAATAAAATAGAAATGGTAACAAAATATAAATAGAAACTAGGTAATTAAAAATTTGAAAAATAATATAAATAACATAATAAAAGTGAATAAAAAGTATAATAATAATAATAATAATAATAATAATAATAATACAAAAACAGAAACAAAAAATATTAGGTAAAACTAATAATCAAACAAAATAAAATGAAGAGATGGTAATAAAAATAGTTAAAAGCAATTAACATTCATAGATTAAAAATAAAACTTAAAGAGATAAAGATCTACTTTAAAAAAAATAACAAGAGGATAAGAGATAAAATTAACAATACCATACTTCGTCTAAAAGGAAAAGTATAATTGTTATTTTTAAGCCCAGGCTGTGATATATACTGTATGTTTTGTAAAGATTTGAACATCAGATGATAAACAAAGCCTTTTTAACCCTTTGAAACCTGGAGCGACCTCACTTTTTTCGTGCTGCTTTCAGACACCTTTCATAAGTATTTAAGCTTTTAACGTTGATGGCAATGATCAACTTGGTAAGAAATGTCCTGCAAATTGCAATAAATGAATAGATTTAGGAAATTTTTTTTTTTTTTTTTTTTTTAAAAATAGGATAAAGTAATATTCATTATTTATATTATTATTATTATTATTGTTACATTTTAAAATCACGTTACAGAGTTATTATAATTTTTAAGTAATCTTTCCTTGTTTGTTTGTTTTTAACTGTATTTTTTGTTTGTTTGGTTGTTATTAATTTTCTTTTTTAGTTTTCTCTTTTCAGTAATTTCTTGCGAATTTTTGGGATCATTTCTTCTTTTGGTGCTCATTGCCTTTTCCCCACGTTTTCAAAAGAAATCAATCCAATTTGCTCAGGTTTCAAACGGTTAATCAGTGACATCATTTTCATGTCGCCAGGTGTTTAACATGACCAGTATGCAGGAATTGCGCAGGAAGTCCCTCCTGCTGACGGGCTACCTGGAGTATCTGATCCGCCATTATTACAGCGAGGACCCCACGCAGCCTCACAAACCCCACGTGCGCATCCTCACGCCCTCCGACCCTCAGCAGAGAGGCTGTCAGCTCTCACTCTCCTTCTCCATCCCCATCCGAAAGGTGTTCCAGGAGCTGGAGAAGAGGGGGGTCGCTGTGAGTATTGAACAGCTGTAGCAGAATCTTCAGAGGAGTGGTGAACATATCAACATTAACTTTGTCCTTTGGTGTGGTTCAGTGTGACATGAGGGAGCCCAGCGTGCTGCGCATCGCTCCAGTGCCGCTCTACAACTCCTTCAGCGACGTCCATCGCTTCGTAGAAACCCTGGGAGCAGCGTTCACTGCCGGCAGCCAATGAGTGAAGAGAGGTCTGTGGTTTCACATCAGATCCACTGACTTGGATGGTTTGTGCAACCGAAACAATGGATCGTATTGTTAATGGAATCTGTACTTGAAGCACAGTTGTAACCTCGGCTCTTTGACTTGCTGCCTAATTAAAACATGTAAACTTGATGATCGTCAACAGTTTTGTGGAATGACAGTCAGTGGTTTATATTTGTCCGTTAATATGCATCAGTGGGAATTATTTTTACTCCACCAACTCTAAATAAAATGAGAAACAGTCTTCAAAGTGTTTTGTTTTTTTAATGTATTTTTACAAGACAAAATTATGTATGATCTTTTGGTGTTTAAGTGGATGAGTGCAGTTCAAAGGTAACATTAACGGGCAATTATGAACCGTCAATGTACGTTCACTAAAACTGTTGTTATTATGAAAGTCTGACAACATTATGGAAATGATCCCAACAGAGATAGACCTTTTTGTTCAACCAGAAACAGCCCTGAAATCACCATCGCCAAACCCACCAGACTCCATTCAAATAAAGAGTAATTTTAGCATATATAGAGGCAGCATGTTTCACATCTAACTGGGTGAGTTAAGGGTTAATTTCAACCAAACCAGAGTTGGTGATTGTTGGAGCAGTGAAAAGACGAACCAAGACGGTGCCTGTGAGTTTTATTTCATTTCTTTCAACTGTGAATGAAGTGTGTTTTATGATAATAAAATGACTGTTCATTTAAATGGAGTCTGGTGGGTTTGGTGACGGTGTTTTCAGGGCTGTTGGTGGTGAAACAAAAAGGTCTATCTCTGTAGGGATCCTTTTCACAATGCGGTCAGACACTTGTGACAACACTTGTGATAACAATTTAAAAAAAAAAAAAAAGGTCTCCAGTGTTCACTTAGACACAAAAACATAGGAAAATAGAGTCCAAATTGATAAATACCAAAGTTACCCTTTAACTGCAGTTTTGAGGTCCTTGGGTCGGTTGCACAAAGCACCTTAAGTTTGCTCTTAAGGACACTTAAGGTTTAATTTTTGTGACATTGATATGTTGGTTACAACAGCCTGATAGAATAATGACATAACTGCAAAATAAGAGCTAATGAAATAAAAACTGCGTGGACACATGTACACATTTTACAGCCTTAAGGATTAATGTATCTGTTGATTATATTTCCAGTCCAGTGTTGTCTCTGTGAGACTTCAAGAGAGTCCATTTCTCCCACTGTCTTTCTAGTTGTGCTTCTTGTAGTCTCAGTATGTGTGTCAACATTTCTTCCACAATTTTTAGCCATTGGTCCTTCGTTGGTGGTGTGTCTTCAAGGACATTGGTATTTAATTATCGTCTGGTTTGAGGACATTGGGACTTTATTATCGTCTGGTTTGAGGACATTGGGTCTTTATTATCGTCTGGTTTGAGGACATTGGGACTTTATTATCGTCTGGTTTGAGGACATTGGGACTTTATTATCGTCTGGTTTGAGGACATTGGGTCTTTATTGTCTGGTTTGAGGACATTGGGACTTTATTATCGTCTCGTTTGAGGACATTGGGACTTTATTATCGTCTGGTTTGAGGACATTGGGACTTTATTATCGTCTGGTTTGAGGACACTGGGACTTTAATATCGTCTGGTTTGAGGACACTGGGACTTTATTATCGTCTCGTTTGAGGACATTGGGACTTTATTATCGTCTCGTTTGAGGACATTGGGACTTTATTATCGTCTCGTTTGAGGACATTGGGTCTTTATTGTCGTCTCGTTTGAGGACATTGGGACTTTATTGTCGTCTGGTTTGAGGACATTGGGACTTTATTATCATCTCGTTTGAGGACATTGGGACTTTATTATCGTCTCGTTTGAGGACATTGGGACTTTATTATCGTCTGGTTTGAGGACATTGGGACTTCATTATCGTCTCATTTGAGGACATTGGGACTTTATTATCGTCTCATTTGAGGACATTGGGACTTTATTATCATCTCGTTTGAGGACATTGGGACTTTATTGTCGTCTGGTTTGAGGACATTGGGACTTTATTATCGTCTGGTTTGAGGACATTGGGACTTTATTATCGTCTGGTTTGAGGACATTGGGACTTCATTATCGTCTCATTTGAGGACATTGGGACTTTATTATCGTCTCATTTGAGGACATTGGGACTTTATTGTCGTCTCGTTTGAGGACACTGGGTCTTTATCGTCTCGTTTGAGGACATTGGGACTTTATTATCGTCTCGTTTGAGGACACTGGGACTTTATTATCGTCTCGTTTGAGGACACTGGGACTTTATCGTCTCGTTTGAGGACATTGGGACTTCACTATCATCTGGTTTGAGGACATTGGGACTTTATTATCGTCTGGTTTGAGGACATTGGGTCTTTATTGTCGTCTTGTTTGAGGACATTGGGACTTTATTATCGTCTCGTTTGAGGACATTGGGACTTCACTATCATCTGGTTTGAGGACACTGGGACTTTATTATCGTCTCGTTTGAGGACACTGGGGACTTTATTGTCTCTCCACTTCTTTACAGATTGTGTATTATCTGGTAATGAAAACATTTTCTCTACACTGCACCGTAATAACTCCCACAATCCCTTGCCCCCGTGACCCTCCTCTCCAGTCGAGCGTTTGGGCGCGACACCCAGAGAGCTCGCAGCATGGGGTTTGCGGATGACATGATTTTGGGGGGTGAAATCTGATGAGATCCCGTCTTCCTCCCCTCCTCACGCCGCTGTACATTACACACATGAGTTAGCCGACAGTCCTCGGCTCACCAATTAACACCTACTTTATTATAACGTTGACTTCTCCCTAATGTTCCCGCATGTGTTTATGCACTATTACCTTGACGGATGCCTGCTCCGCGTTGAGACGTAATTGGCATATCAATATGCAAAACCTAAATGGATTAACCTTCTTTAAAACTAATGAGCACTTGGATGCCCAGCTGGGGAATGGACCAGAATTAGCATTTGTCATCTTTTTGGGCTGATGTGAGAATAAATAATTGAAGAGAGGCTGGTATTGTCTTTCCTTGGGCTACTTAAGCGTAAAGTGACGGTACTGTTAAAAGAAGAGGAATATGCAGATTTACTGTCTTAATGATGACTGAGGGCTCGCTGGTTTCACACAGACACAAAGACGCTGTGTCTTTATGGCACAGTCTAGTGTGACATTTTGATGAAATTTCTTTTATGGCATTCTACACTACTTTTTTTTGTACACTACAAAGTTGAGTCGGCATACTGCGCTATGACAAAGAAATAAAAAAAACAAAGAGTGCTAGCTTCAGAGTGATGTAGGGAAGTTCTCAGAGCAACTCTGAGCAAGGAAGAGACAGAAACTTTTACCGTAGTGAGGAGGTGTGGTTGTGCCCGTTCTTTTAACAGATGTGATTGGTTGTCACAGACACGCCCTTTGTCTCCTCTGAACAGTTTTTCACCTTAGGCGCTCTTTTAAGGTCTAAGATGCTCTGTGAGTAACTTTTATGTTTACAAGGACTTCATCTAAACTTTAAGAAAACATCACAATTCTGAGAATTTTCCGAGAAATCTGTCACTAGAGC